>NC_057798.1:420141583-420437577 GCF_018294505.1 Triticum aestivum
GCTTCGTCGCACTCACTGTGAGCTTAGCCATCTTCCCCCCCCCCTTCTTTTCTTGCTCCCGAGCTGTGTAGCGACCTCTCGGAGCTCAACCGCACCCACCGCCGTGGAGCTCGTCGCCGACATGCTCCCGGTCACCCTCCGACCACTCCACGGTGTCCATCATGCTCACCGCGTCACGTAGCACCTAGCTAGCTACTCCCCGCGCCTCACCGACCCCTCTAGCGTCAAGTTCATCTTCGGCCGAACCCCGGTGGCCGCCAAAGTCGTCGCCGGCGCCAACTCCGGCCACCCCGACCCCAACGGACTCCACCAAGAGCTGCTGCTCGTCCTCAGCTCCACTCCGGTGGTCTCCGCGACCCATTTGGTGGCCGAAACGGCAAAAACCACTTCCGCCGCCGCGTCGGGCTCGCCGGCGGCTAAACGCCGGTGCAGCCGACCCGGGTTTGACCACGGGTGGGCCCTGGTTGACTCCCCTGAGTCTATGACAGGTGGGGCCCAGCCCTGTTAATTAAACAGGTTTAGTTTTAATTAAACTTTAATTAATCTAATCACACTGACACGCGGGACCCACTGTCAGGTTTGACCCGGACGTGTCCCGTTGACCTGCTGACGTCACACTGACGTCAGGCTGACGCAGTAATTGATTTTCTGGATTTATTTTAATATAGGACATTCCAGAATATAGTTTAAACTTTAAAAATTCATAACTTTTATTCTGTAACTCCAAATCAGACAAATTATATATGAAAAATGATCAGAAAAATCCAATCTATCCATCTGTACTATTTTCATGCATGATTAAACAAGTTAACCTGATGTTTAATGCAGAACAAGGAAAAACACTTTAAAGGGCCATGTTTGAGTTTGAAATTTGAATCTTTGATTCAAATTGGTTCAAACCCTTCTGGTCTTAGTTGCATTAGCCCAACAAACTCATATTGCTATGTTTCATGCATGCATCATATTGTTGCACATTGTTTGGTGATGGTTGTGTATCGGTGTTCTTTGCGGCAGGTTCTGCCTCCGAGGAGTACCGTGATTACCCTAACGAAGAACCGTATCAGTGCATCGAACCATCAGGCAAGCAACCAACCATTTGATCATATCGATACAATCCCATGTTCTCGCTCCTGCTCTCTTTTACTGCATTAAGACAACACGTTTCAAATTGTTGTGTGCTACGGTAGTTGAACCCATTTCCTCTGCATGACCTGTCATTGCCACAGTAACTAGATGAAACCCACTAGCATGTGTAGGAGTTGAGTGAGCCATATGTATGTGTTGTTCCTACCTTGCTATGCCTGCTATGCTTAGAGTCATGTCAGGTCTGGTTCATCTGGGTGATGGGCTAGAGTGAAATGATTATGTCGGTAATGAGAGTGGTGTGGTGAACACGATTTGGTAAAGGTATCGATGAGAGGCCATGTAGGAGTACATGGTGGGTTGTTTCATTGAAGCCGACCTTAAGCACTGAGATCTGTATGTGTGATTTAAGATACAGCTACTACCATGCATTGGGCCCTGAAATATGACCCCGCTCGACTTCTTATTCACCCTAGCTCTCTGTCCAGGAGTTACAAGTAGTTTCTGGTGTTTGTAGCCTACTGGAGGCCGTGGACAGCGCTGACCGTAGGGGTGGGCTGTGATGCGGTAGGTACGTGGCCGGGTGTACCGAATACCCGTTAGGTATCTCGGGAACCCTGTTCACATCGTTCGGGGCCGTATGGGAAACCTCGGCCGGACTCCCTGCGGATGGAACCTGAATAGGCGATAAACCTGGACTAGAGGCTTAAGTGTTTAGGTAGGTCGTGGTCTACACCCACGTCGGCTTTCGCTTGAAGTCTGCCGAGCACATGTCGTGTGCAGACGCTAAGTGGTGGAAACATGTATGAAGAAGTACACCCCTGCAGGGTTAACATGATCTATTCGAATAGCCGCGTCCGCGGTAAAGGACTACTTGGTTGCCTATACAGTTCATAGACAAGTAAATGGAAAACTACTAAAAGCCTCAAGATAAGTGTGAGTGCCGAGGATGGCTCTTCCGTAGGAAGACGGAGGTGGATCCTCGGTTGTGTATTGAAGTGGTGAGTAGTGGACTCGTGTGCGCAAAACCATTTCAAGTTGAAGTATCGTAGGATAGCCTAGCCAAGAGTCAAAGCTGGCTTGCTGCAATAACTCCACCAACCCTTCTTGATACTATGCATGTATGTAGGATCTGATGTAAGTCTTGCTGAGTACCTTTGTACTCATGTTGCTATAATCTACATTTTTACAGAAGACGCTGCAACCCCTTCTGATGGGTTCTATGTAGACGTTGACATCAACGAGTAGGCTAAAGACCCAGGTGGTGACCCTGAGCTTGTGAAGGACCACGTAGTATAGCTAGGCTTTCCAAGCCTCTTTTATTTTACTAGTTGTCTGTACTCAGACAAGTTACTTCCGCTGCTGGTTTGTATGACTGTATGACTTGTATGTGGGGTCGTGAGACCCGTACCTTTGTGTATGTTATGTATGGCTCACTGAGCCTTAAATAAAGTACTTGTGTCATAGAGTCATGTTGTGATGCTTCGTTGTATTTGCACATATCGAGCATATTGGGTGTATGATTGAAATGCTTGGTATGTGTGGGATCTGACTATCTAGTTGTTTATCTTTAGTAGCCTCTCTTACCGGGAAATGTCTCCTAGTGTTACCGCTGAGCCATGGTAGCTTGCTACTGCTCTGGAACACTTAGGCTGGCCGGCATGTGTCCTTCTTCGTTCCTGTGTCTGTCCCTTCGGGGAAATGTCACGCTTTGAGTACCGGAGTCCTGTTAGCCCGCTACAGCCCGGTTTACCGGAGTCCTGCTAGCCCAGTGCTACAGCCCGGACCCACTTGCTGATGACCGACACGTTCGAAGCTGGGTCATGGATGCCTGTCCCTGTAAGTCTGTGCCACTTTGGGTTTACGACTAGTCATGTCAGCCCGGGCTCCTTATCATATGTATGCTAGCGACACTATCATATACGTGAGCCAAAAGGCGCAAACGGTCCCGGGAAAAGGTAAGACGACACCCGTGGGGATACCGTGCGTGAGGCCGCAAAGTGATATGAGGTGTTACCGGCTAGATCGATGTGACATCGAGTCGGGGTCCTGACAGCGTTGGCATCAGAGCCGGACTGCCTGTAGGTTCTCCAAGCCAAACTGGTCGATGTTGAGTCTAGAAATTCTTTAGTTATATGTAGGGGAATTGTTTGTGGGTTGGAACGTAAGGCTCTTTTTACTCCTTTATCTAATGACATTCTGATCCGAGTCAGTCCATTCTTCCACCGGGGGTTAAGGAATTAGGATCTGTTCTCTCTTTCAGGATCACGAGTTACTAATCAGTAGTACCTTATAAGTTGATGGATTCAAGCCTAGTTCAGTTCTACTACCACCTTATGTTGTTAGAATGGTTTCAGAACTTTGATATGATGATGTTGAGTGTGTACGAAATCCTTTGTCAAATGTCTCAAAATCCTTTTTGAGCATTTACAGCTGTTATGCTGCCGAAATTTTGCTAGAAGTTCTAATGCCTTTGCATTATGATTGTGCTTTCAGATGGCCACTCGCGACCTCAATCAAGTGGTTCGCCTGACTCGATGCCTAGATGTACCCAGCCATACTGCCAAGTTGGTCAGGGTAATGACTGAGGCTGGATACCGCTGGTATCCCGAGTACACGGTCGAAGAGCAATTCCGAGATTTTAATCAAAGCCAGTATCTCTGCACTGTCAGGATATTTCCATCTTATCCTGGATCCACCGAGCCTCTTCACTGCTCCTATGGACTCGGTGTTACTATTGAGATGGCTGTGCAGGACGCCGCCTACTCTATGATGACCATTATGCGAGTCAGATCTGGGTTATTTCGGGACTCTGATTTCCGGTATATGCCAGGATCACTTCCGGGAGCACAAGGGTATCTCCAGGCTATTTATGCTGACCCCACCCAGGAGGATTCACGGACTCGCACCACTGCTGAGATGCTCGAGGATAAGGACCGTGAAAATCGGGCCTTGAGGTTAGAGCTCTTCAATACCCGTGCTGACCACTGGGCCACTTTGACTCGGTTCGCACCGGCGGTGCAAGCTGGATATTCAGATATGCGCGATCTCTATCCTGTGAGATCTGCTCTGCCAGACGTGATGGGTTGGCGTGATGTAGGAGGCATCACCCCACCTCGCGGTCCCCGCAGGCCACCGTCTGTTGGTCCAAGGCCTCATCCTAGCCCCTATGGTCCACAAGCTCCGCGAGACCGTCTGTTTCCGGATGATCATGTTGAGCTTCCAGGCTATGGAGGTGACTTCTACGAGGACTACTACGGATCGGTCTGAGTTAGTGGTAGTATCACTAGTTCGCACTAGCTGTGTCTTCTATCGTCCCGCGTGACTCGTGGGATATGACCTAGTTTGTACTCTTCCGGAGGTGTAGAAAAATAATGTATAGGAGCTTGGAATGCCTCCGATGAGATGTAATCCTCTTTTCACCGTAATAGTACTTTGTTTGGTCTTGTACTAAACCCTGTATGGTGTGTATGACGATGGAATAAAGAAGCAGTTTCTGTATCTACCATGTCATACGGATGATCATCTTGCATTTCGAGTTATTCCTTACATTTTATATCCTATGTCGGAATTTTATCATCCTGACTAAATCATTGTCTTGTTTACCTAGGATGGTCAACACGCGCACTAACCCTGCTCCTCAAGAGCAGGCCGAAGGCAGTGAAGTCAGGGATGCAAATCTGCCTCATCCTCCTTCCCTAGCCGAGGTTATGATGGAAGCTGAGAGAAACAAGCGGGAGACCAACCGTTTGTTGGAGCGTATTGAACAGAACACAGCACACCATCAGAGGACTAACGTGGTGTCACTCAGTGATTTTATCAAATTGCATCCACCCACGTTCCACCACTCCGTCGAGCCTCTCGACGCTGATGACTGGCTTCGCAGTATCGCTCACAAACTGCGTTCCGCGCTGGTAGCAGAGGCTGACAAGGTCACCTTTGCTGCATATCATCTTGAAGGCCCCGCCAGTCTATGGTGGGAGAATTATGGAGCTATGCGCCCAGCGGGCCATGTCACTACTTGGGCTGAGTTCAGCGAGGCTTTCCGTGAACATCACATTCCGGAGGGTCTCATGGACCGTAAACGTGAGGAATTCTGCAATTTCACCCAAGGCCGACTTTCTGTGGATGTTTACAGCAGGGAGTTTGGTAATCTCGCACGATATGCAACCGAGGAAGTTTCTACTGACGCCAAGAAGCAAGCAAGGTTCCGTAAGGGACTTAGTCCTGAGCTTCGCCGTGACCTCCGTCTGCATGAGTGCACATCTTTTCAGAAACTTGTCAACAAAGCCATCAGTGCTGAAACTGGTCAGACTGACTATGACGCAACACGCAAGCATGGCCGTGACATGGGTTCCTCATCCGGTGCTGGTCCTCAGAAGCGCCGCGTGTGGGTACCCAACACCGCCCTGCCACCCAGGTTCACACCGAGGCCATCTTTCCAGGCGCCTCGCCCCGTTCAACAGTCTGCTCCAGCCAAGCCCTATGGGGGTCCAACCAATAATGCTCCTCCACGTACCAGTTCCGTGACTTGTTTCAAATGTGGGGAATCTGGTCACTATATGCGTGAGTGTCCCCAGACCAACCCCAATCAATCTGCTAAAGCTGTTGGCCGTGGCAAGCCGACAGGGAAAGTGTTTCATGCTAAACCGGTCACCGCTTCACGTGGCCATGTCAACTGTATCTCTGCCGAAGAAGCTCAAGAGGATCCCAACGTCGTTCTCGGTACGCTTCTTGTTAATTGCCACCCGGCATCTGTTCTTTTCGATACAGGAGCCTCTCATTCTTTTATATCCGAAAATTATGCTCGTTTGCATAACGTTGCATTCTGTGACATGCCATCCACTATGGAAATTTCTACCCCTGGTTCTAGATGGCAGACCTCTAGGGTAAGTTATGGAAATGAAATCCAAGTCGACAGACTTGTTTTTCTCGCATCTTTGATAGCCCTTAAATCTTCAGATATTAACATCATTCTGGGTATGGACTGGATGTCAGCTCATCAAGCCAAGATTGATTGCTTCTCTAGGACTGTTCAACACACCCATCCTTCGGGGAAGATAGTCAATGTCTTGACCCGATTAGCCAAGCGACAATTATATTCTCTTAATGCCAGCCCTTTGCCAGACCTTGAGGACATTCCGATAGTCCGTGACTTTCCGGATGTTTTTCCAGAGGAATTGCCAGGTGTTCCACCTGACAGGGATGTTGAGTTCGTAATAGACCTCATTCCAGGAACCGTTCCGATTGCTAGAAGACCTTATAAGATGGCACCACTAGAACTAGCCGAGCTTAAGAAACAACTCGATGAATCCTTGAAAAAGGGTTTCATCCGCCCTAGTTCATCTCCGTGGGCTTGCCCCGTCCTATTCTTCAAGAAGAAAGATGGTACGGACCGGATGGTGGTAGATTACCGACCTGTCAATTTGGTCACAATCAAGAACAAATATCCACTTCCTAGGATCAACGACCTGTATGATCAGCTCGCTGGATCCTCAGTCTTCTCCAAGATGGATTTGAGGTTGGGCTACCATCAAATCAAAATCAGAAACGGGGACATTCCTAAAACGGCCTTTGTTACTCATTATGGCCAATACGAGTACACCGTCATGTCCTTCGGATTAACCAACGCTCCAGCCACTTTTTCTCGGTTAATGAACTCAATCTTCATGGAGTATTTGGATAAATTCGTCGTGGTTTACCTCGATGATATACCCATCTACTCCAAGAACGAGGAAGAACATGCCGAACATTTAAGACTAGTGTTGAAGAAACTTCGAGAGCATCGCCTTTATGCCAAATTTTCTAAATGTGAATTCTGGTTGTCAGAAGTGACCTATCTAGGTCATGTAATATCTGGTAAAGGTATTGCTGTTAACCCTGAGCGAGTTCAAGCCGTCCTTAATTGGACTCCACCTGAATCGGTCAAGCAAGTTCGGAGTTTTCTAGGCTTAGCGAGCTATTGTCGTCGCTTTGTCGAGAACTTCTCCAAAGTTGCTAAACCTCTAACCGAACTCCTCAAGAAAGATAAAAAGTTCGAATGGACTCCACAATGTGAGCACAGCTTTCAGGAACTGAAAAGACGCCTGACCTCTGCTCCCGTACTGGTACCGCCAGACTTTTCCAAGGACTTTGTTATCTACTGCGACGCCTCGCGACAAGGACTAGGTTGCATTCTTATGCAAGATCGACACGTAATTGCTTACGCTTCACGGCAATTGCACCCACATGAGGAGAATTATCCTACTCATGATCTAGAGCTTGCAGCCGTAGTCTATGCACTTAAGACCTGGCGACATTACCTCCTCGGTAATCATTGCGAAATATTCACTGATCACCAAAGTCTGAAGTATATTTTCACCCAGCCAGATTTGAATCTCCGGCAGAGACGTTGGGTTGAATTGATCACAGACTTCGACTTAGGAATAACTTACACCCCAGGGAAGGCCAACGTCATGGCTGATGCGCTAAGTCGTAAATCTTATTGTAACAACCTGATGTTACAACAAAGTCAACCGCTCCTCCATGAGGAATTTCGGAAGCTTAACCTTCACATTGTACCTCAAGGTTTTCTTTCCACCTTGGTAGCAAAACCTACTCTTACGGATCAAATCATCGCTGCCCAAAGGCGAGATAAGGGAATATCTAAAATCAAAGAGAACATTGCTAGCGGAGGTGCTAGTTGTTTCTCCACAAATGATCATGGTGTTGTGTACTTTGAGAACCGTCTAGTGGTTCCCAAGAACCAGCATCTACGGCAATTGATCCTTAAGGAAGCTCATGAATCTCCTCTCACCATTCATCCCGGTAGTACTAAGATGTATCAGGACCTACGCCAGAGGTTCTGGTGGACTAGGATGAAGAGAGAAATTGCTCAGTTTATTGCTAATTGCGACGTCTGTCGTCGTGTAAAAGCAGAGCACCAACGGCCTGCTGGCACCCTTCAACCCTTAGCTATTCCTGAATGGAAATGGGATAAAATTGGTATGGATTTCATTACCGGTTTTCCCAGGACCAAGAGAGGGAATAATGCTATTTTCGTCGTGGTCGATCGTCTTTCCAAAGTAGCCCATTTCTTACCTGTTCGTGAGAGTATAACCGCTAGTCAGCTGGCAGATTTGTACATCTCCCGAATAGTGTCTCTCCATGGTGTTCCTTTGGAAATTAACTCGGATCGAGGAAGTCTTTTCACCTCTCGATTTTGGGAAAGTTTCCAAAATGCTATGGGGACTCGTCTCTCCTTTACCACCGCTTTCCACCCTCAGTCGAGTGGTCAAGTGGAACGCGTCAACCAAATTCTAGAAGACATGCTTCGAGCCTCTGTTATCTCTTTCGGAATGGACTGGGAGAAGTGCCTTCCATTTGCCGAATTCGCTTACAACAACAGCTATCAATCTAGCTTGGGTAAAGCCCCTTTTGAAGTTCTTTATGGACGACGGTGTCGAACACCCCTTAACTGGTCAGAGACCGGGGAAAGACAATTCTTTGGCCCGGACATGATTCAGGAAGCAGAAGAACAAGTTCGCATCGTTCGTGAAAAGTTGAAAACAGCCCAATCTCGTCAAAAGAGTCAATATGACCGAAAACATAAGGCTATGACTTTCGAGGTTGACGAGAAGGCTTATCTTCGGGTCACCCCTCTGAAGGGAACCCATCGTTTCGGTATCAAAGGAAAATTGGCTCCTCGTTACATTGGACCTTTTCGCATTCTCGCCAAACGAGGAGAAGTTGCCTACCAGTTGGAACTACCTCCGCACCTCTCCAGAGTCCACGATGTCTTCCACGTTTCTCAACTCAGGCGTTGCTTCTCGGATCCTATCCGTGAAGTGGACCACGAAACGCTTGATCTCCAAGATAATCTTACATATCGAGAGTACCCCATTCGTATCCTCGATCAGGCCGAACGTACCACTCGACGTCATAACATCAAGTTTCTCAAAGTACAATGGTCGCACCATTCTGAGGATGAAGCAACTTGGGAAAGGGAGGATCGTCTTCGACTCGAGTATCCCGCCTTCTTCCCGGAGGAACCCAAATCTCGGGACGAGATTCTTTTGAGTGGGGGTGAGTTGTCACATCCTAGCTAGCCATGCATTAGAGTGTTGCATCATGTTTACTCTTTCATCAGAAACTTGAAATGGGGATCTGTGAAACCCTCAGAATCTTTTTGAAAATGACCCAAATAAAAATTTCTCCAAAAGGGTCCAAGAAAATGCTCATGTTGCTCTCTGAAAATATTGGACAGAGATAAAAATCAAACCAATATTTTTAAGAGCTCATAGGTATTTATTTTGGGCATTTGGAATTAATGCATAAATATTTGCATTGGAAATATATTAATTATATATATTAATATATGTCCAAATATTATGCCATATATAAAGGAGCTCTGGAATAATATATCTAGCCCCTGCAAAAATTGGCATAAGTTAAATAAATGATTTAATATATTATTTAAATCAAAACAAATGTCAGAAATTAGAAAACAGAAAAAAAATAAAAGGGGGAGAAGCTTACCTGGGCTCCTCCACTGTGCGGCCCAGCCAGCTGGCTGGCCCAGCCAGCAGCCGGCCCAGCCCACCTCCCTCCTCTGTCGTCTTCGTCCCGACAGAGGGAGGGGAGTGTGGCCGGCGCGCGCGCGCGCCACCGCGCCACGCCACCTCTCTCCCTGCCTGCCTGCCCTCCCCTCCTCGCCTCGATGCCCCTGGACGACGCCACGCCTCCCCCCTGCTCTCTCTCACTCTCCCTCGGCTCTTCCCTCCTCTCCCTCGCTCTCTCTCTCACATGGCCGAACACCATCGTCGCCGCCGTTCGCCACAGCAGCCGTCTCCGGCCACCCCTCGCTCCCCCGACTAGCTCAGGAGCTCCGCCTCGACCCCCTCTTCCCTCTCCACCGACCCACAGCTCCCCGGAAGCCCTACATCGCCGCCACGTCGCCGTTCCCCTCTTCGGGCTCCGACCATCGTCGCCGTCAAATTTGCCGTCTCCAGCGCGTCCCCGAGCCCGCTAACCATCCCTGCAGCTCCGCGGTGAGCCCCCGAGTCGTTTCCCCCTTCTCCCCTGGTCTCGTTCAATCTCTAGGCCCTAGCCCCACCTTGGCCGAGAGCTCCACGCCGCCGGCGATGTCGCCGTCGTGGCCACGGTCACCGTAGCACCCAACCGAGCACACTATCGTGCTCCACACCTCACTAGGAGCACGCAGCACGCACTAACGCCTCCCCAAACCCCCTGCAACACCGATCCCGACCGCACCCGAACTCCGGCGGCCGCAGCCGAGCTCGCCGCCGTCGAATCCGGCCACCCCAGGCCCAGCCACGGCCACCGTTCGACGCGCGGGAGCAAGAGCTTTCCAACGAGCCCAAGCACGGCCTCGCCCGTGCCCTGTAGCGCGATCCCGCGTCGCGCCGCCGTCTCGGGCCTCGCCGGCGTCACGTCGCCGGTGGGTTTGACCCACTTTGACCACGGCAGGACACCCCCTGAGTCCCTGACAGGTGGGCCCAGCCCTGTAGCTAATTAGGATTAGTGCTAACCACTAATGGTTAACCCCCTGACACTGACAGTGGGCCCCCAACGCCACTAACCCCTAATTAGGAATAAATTAAACCTGTTAAACCCCACTGTCACTGACGTGTGGCCCCCACACGTCAGGTTTGACTCCAGCCAGCCGCAGTTGACCACTGACGTCATGCTGACGTCATGCTGGCGCAGTAATTATAATTTCTGAATTTAATTTAAATCAGGAAATTCCAGAATATTATTTAAACTTCAAAAATTCATAACTTTTATTCTGTAACTCCAAATTGGACAAATTATATATGAAAAATGATCAGAAAAATCCAATCTATCCATCTGTACTATTCTCATGCATGATCAAACAAGTTAAATTGATGTTTCAAGCAGAACAAGGAAAAGCACTTTAAGAGGCCATGTTTGAGTTTGAAATTTGAATCTTTGATTCAAATTTGTTCAAACCCTTCTGGTTTTAGTTGCATTAGTCCAACACACTCATATTGCTATGTTTCATGCATGCATCATATTGTTGCACATTGTTTGGTGATGGTTGTGTATCGGTATCCTTGCGACAGGTTCTGCCCCCGAGGAGTACCGTGATTACCCTAACGAAGAACCGTATCAGTGCATCGAACCATCAGGCAAGCAACCAACCATTTGATCATATCGATACAATCCCATGTTCTCGCTCCTGCTCTCTTTTACTGCATTAGGACAACACGTTTCAAACTGCTGTGTGCTACGGTAGTTGAACCCATTTCCTCTGCATGACCTGTCATTGCCACAGTAACTAGATGAAACCCACTAGCATGTGTAGGAGTTGATTGAGCCATATGTATGTGTTGTTCCTACCTTGCTATGCCTGCTATGCTTAGAGTCGTGTCAGGTCTGGTTCATCTGGGTGATGGGCTAGAGTGAAATGATTATGTCGGTAATGAGAGTGGTGTGGTGAACACGATTTGGTAAAGGTATCGATGAGAGGCCATGTAGGAGTACATGGTGGGTTGTTTCATTGAAGCCGACCTTAAGCACTGAGATCTGTATGTGTGATTTAAGATACAGCTACTACCATGCATTGGGCCCTGAAATATGACCCCGCTCGACTTCTTATTCACCCTAGCTCTCTGTCCAGGAGTTGCAAGTAGTTTCTGGTGTTTGTAGCCTACTGGAGGCCGTGGACAGCGCTGACCGTAGGGGTGGGCTGTGATGCGGTAGGTACGTGGCCGGGTGTACCGAATACCCGTTAGGTATCTCGGGAACCCTGTTCACATCGTTCGGGGCCGTATGGGAAACCTCGGCCGGACTCCCTGCGGATGGAACCTGGATAGGCGATAAACCTGGACTAGAGGCTTAGGTGTTTAGGTAGGTCGTGGTCTACACCCACGTCGGCTTTCGCTTGAAGTCTGCCGAGCACATGTCGTGTGCAGACGCTAAGTGGTGGAAACATGTATGAAGAAGTACACCCCTGCAGGGTTATCATGATCTATTCGAATAGCCGCGTCCGCGGTAAAGGACTACTTGGTTGCCTATACAGTTCATAGACAAGTAAACGGAAACTACTAAAAGCCTCAAGATAAGTGTGAGTGCCGAGGATGGCTCTTCCGTAGGAAGACGGAGGTGGATCCTCGGTAGTGTATTGAATTGGTGAGTAGTGGACTCGTGTACGCAAAACCATTTCAAGTTGGAGTCTCGTAGGTTAGCCTAGCCAAGAGTCAAAGCTGGCTTGCTGCAACAACTCCACCAACCCTTCTTGATAATATGCATGTATGTAGGATCTGATGTAAGTCTTGCTGAGTACCTTTGTACTCATGTTGCTATAATTTACATTTTTTACAGAAGACGCTGCAACCCCTTATGATGGGTTCTACGTAGACGTTGACATCAATGAGTAGGCTAAGGCCCAGGTGGTGATCCTGAGCTTGTGAAGGACCACGTAGTATAGCTAGGCTTTCCAAGCCTCTTTTATTTTACTAGTTGTCTGTACTCAGACAAGTTACTTCCGCTGCTGGTTTGTATGACTGTATGACTTGAATGCTGGGTCGTGTGACCCATACCTGTGTGTATGATTATGTATGGCTCCCTGAGCCTTAAATAAAGTACTTGTGTCGTAGAGTCATGTTGTGATGCCATGTTGTATTTGCACATATCGAGCATACTGTGTGTATGTTATTGAAATGCTTGGTATGTGTGGGATCTGACTATCTAGTTGTTTATCTTTAGTAGCCTCTCTTACCGGGAAATGTCTCCTAGTGTTACCACTGAGCCATGGTAGCTTGCTACTGCTCTGGAACACTTAGGCTGGCCGGCATGTGTCCTTCTTCGTTCCGGTGTCTGTCCCTTCGGGGAAATGTCACGCATTGAGTACCGGAGTCCTGTTAGCCCGCTACAGCCCGGTTTACCGGAGTCCTGCTAGCCCAGTGCTACAGCCCGGACCCTCTTGCTGATGACCGACACGTTCGAAGCTGGGTCATGGATGCCTGTCCCTGTAAGTCTGTGCCACTTTGGGTTTACAACTAGTCATGTCAGCCCGGGCTCCTTAACATATGGATGCTAGCGACACTATCATATACGTGAGCCAAAAGGCGCAAACGGTCCCGGGCAAAGGTAAGGCGACACCCGTGGGGATACCGTGCGTGAGGCCGCAAAGTGATATGAGGTGTTACAGGCTAGATCGATGTGTCATCTAGTCGGGGTCCTGACAGCTGGAAATGAACCCAAGAATAAATGGGCCCTGAGAAGGCCGAAAGAGAACATGGGCTGGAAACGGCCCAATGGAATAATGGGCCGTTAATGGGTATAAAGTGATGCACTGTTCATTACGGGCCAGTTTCAGCACGGCCATTAATGGGCCAAGAGTTACAAAGGGCCTCATATGGGTCGAAAGACATCATGGACCGTACATGGGCCGGAAGTTAAAACGGGCTAGAATCATATTGGACGGCCCAGATGACGCTACTGGGCCTAATTCGGATAGGCCGTAATGGGCCCTGAGTTTGCGGGCTGTAAATGGGCTATCTGCGAACAGACCGTTAACAGGCTTTCCGTGGGCTGTCCCGCCACCTTTTGACCAAGTCAAACGGGCCGGCCTTTTCATAGGAATGGGCCTCTGATGGGCCGTGCCACGTGTCGACGCCTTCGGTCCAATGAGTGGATGACATCTGTCCCAACGGTGAGATGACACGTGTTTACTCCTGCCAATGATGATTTTACATGTGGAAAATCCCCATTGGTCGGGGCTGTTAACGGGTTATCGGATCCAAAACCGGACCCGATAGCTTAACGGCGTTCTGTTACGGTGGATGCCACGTGTCGGTCACCCTTGATGAAAGCACTTCTATGACGCAGGAATTATCGTCATGGAAGTAGCCACTTCCATGATGATAATTTTGGTAATGTCATGGAACACTTCTACGACAGCACAGGTATGACTATCTTGATTTTGTCGTAAAATCATCATGGATGTACATGCATGACAGAAATCGTGACCTACTGTGACAAACACGTGTCATCACGGAAGTGTATTTTTTTGTAGTGGTGGAAACGCTGGTTACCAATGGCAGAGTTTTGGTATAATTCCTCTTACCACATGTCGCTTGGCAACACTCCTTTTAAGGCATTATATGGCATATGTCCTAATTTTGGTACTATGCCAATTGACACTGGAGAATTACCTGCTTCCCTGGCTGAGCTAGCAACATAACGTGAAGATTTTTTGCCTCTGTTACGTGACCATCTCTTACGTGCTCAGCATAGAATTAAGTCCCGGGCCGATAAGCATCGTATGGATAGGAAATTTGCTGTTGGCGAGGAAGTTCTGCTCAAGCTCCAACTTTATGCACAATCTTCGCTGGTCAACCGCCCCTGTCACAAGCTCGCATTGAAGTTCTTTGTTCCATTCCGTGTCACTGAAAGAATTGGTGCTGCTGCTTATCGTTTGGACCTTTTGGCTGCCAGCCTCATACATCCCGTCTTTCATGATTCCCAATTGAAGCCATTTACTGCAAACTACTCTCAAGTGTTTGTAGACTTGCCTGAGCCACCAGATTTGTCAGCGGTTACATTGGAGCCCGAAGCGATTCTCGAATGACGCATGATAAAGAAAGGTAATTCATCAATCCCTCAGATCAAGGTTCAGTGGCATGGAATTGCTGCAGATCATGCAACCTGGGAAGATTATTATGTTCTTCGGGCTCGTTTTCTGGCGGCTTCACTCTGGGAGGAGTCTACATCTCAAGGGGGGAAAGTGTCACGTCCCCACCAGTGTTGGTGTCGACGGACAACAGACAAGTGGCCCCAGGTCTCACTGTGCAGAGTCAAAGGGTGTAAGCGTGATGGTGTGCCTGACTACGGGTCGGCTAGTAGCGTGTACTGTGTGGTTATATTATAGCTACAAAAACTCTAGAGAGGTTGAATAACATCTGAGGGCATCTTTGGTTGCCCACATCGAGCCCAACCAGGCCCGCGCGGGAAGGGAGAGCCTGTTTGGTTGCCTGGTTTCACTGTTGGGCCTTCATCGCACGCTTCTCCAAGCATCCCAGAGCCTGGCTCACTGGTAACGCTCGGATCGGCAGTTGCTCGTGAGCCAGGCTGAGTGCAGTGCGAGGTCGCAAGGGCGGGTGCGAGGCAAGGGCGAAGGGGGATGGCGAGAGATGGAAATCTAGCGCGCCGTCCCGGCGCCAAATCTAGCCTCACCCCCCTTTCACTCGCTCACCCATAGCTACTGCCCCCCTTTCTTCCCTACTGCCTCACCACCGGTGGCGGCTGTGATTTCAGATCTGCGCTAGAGGGGGCGGCGGCGACGGCGGAAGAGGCGTCGACGTTTGCTGCAGATCTGGTGCTCCCCTTGTTGTTGGTCACCGTCTGGTCGACCTTGTCTGTGCCATGGCTCCCCCTAAGCCGTCCTCGTCTCCGATGCCGGTAAGCAGCACCCCCTCCCCCCTTTGTTAGCTCAGTGCTTACTGCTTAGGCCGTTAGGCTAGGTGTAGGATCAATTTCCCACTGAACGAACCGTCAATATCGACTAGGTTATGGACGCACGGATGAGGCTGATAATCTAGGCAACAACACTGATTAGTGTGGTTCAGGCATGGGTCATGTTCATGCACCAGAGAGTTGTTCGTCATGCTGGGAGACCTTTGATCCGCTATGGTCCATTGTTTCCCCGGGAACAAGAGAGGATCCAAAACCTGAACTACAACTACAACTACAATGACGTCGAGGCTCTGTGGATGCTTCGAATGAAAAGAGCACCATTTGCCAGGCTTGTCGAGACCTTTGGGAGTAGGGGTTGCTACAAGATAGCATCAACACCAGTGTCGAAGAGCAAGTGGCCATGTTCTTCCATGTTGTTGGCCATAATCAGAGGTTCAGGGTCATTCACAACACGTTCAGGAGATCAATGGAGACCATCTCTAGGTACTTCAAGCAAGTGCTTTTTGCTATTGGGGAGCTTAGAGGAGAGATGATCAGGAGACCATCTGGCCAGACTCCACCCAAGATTCACGGAAGTCCAAGATGGTATCCATACTTCAAGGTGAGCATTGACAATATACACTATTCATGGCTTGATATGCCTGTATTGTTCAAGTTGAGCACTAACACAGGCTTGTGATGCCATTTTCAGGATTGCATTGAGGCAATAGATGGTACTCATGTCACTGCCAGAGTTCCTAAGTCACAGTCTGCAGCATACAGGGGGAGGAAGCACTACATAAGCCAGAATGTGCTTGTTGCTGTGTACTTTGATCTGAAGTTCACATATGTGTTAGCTGGCTGGGAGGGGTCAGCGCATGATGCTAACATTCTCACTGACAGCATGAGTCGATCTGATGGGATTAACATCCCCGACGGCAAGTTCTACCTTGGAGATGCTGGCTATGCATGTCGGCCGGGTATTCTTCCACCCTTTAGGAAAATCAGGTACCATCTCAACGAGTTCTCTGGTAGGAACTATCCTAGGACTGCACAGGAGCTGTTTAATCTCAGACACTCCAGCCTTAGAGTAACTGTTGAGAGGGCATTTGGAGCTCTGAAGAATAGGTTTAACATCCTGGATCAGAAGCCATTCCACCCACACTCCAAGTTAACCAAACTATGTGCATCTGAGGTTTTTTGGCCTGCATCCCCTCAAACCGGCTCAATAGAGCCAGGCTCGCCGGGCCAGGCTGGATTGGCAATGTAACCAAACACGCCCTCGGTGTTCTTCTTCTCCCCCTGTTCTTCTCTGATCCCCTCTCAAACCCTAACTATTGATTTGTGAGACTAACCCAGGGCCTCACAGTTTTTCCCTGTTGGTCTGAATTTCGGTGACAGTCCTAGTCTGGTCCTGTCAGACAGGTCGTCACATATGGCTGTGGTATCTCATCCGCTGCTCTCTTGCTCCTTCTCCGTCGCCTCCCCGAACCATCCAATCCTTCGACTCCTTCGCCGCCCTCTGAAATCCTCCACCTCCAAATGCTTCCTCCATTCCCCGCGGCGACGTCACCACCCAGTCGCCCGCCAGCCAGACGACAACGAGCATGACGGGGAAGAGGATATGTGGAGCCCGCCTACCAGCCCCCTGAGAGCCCACCTCGTGGACACCTTGGATGACGAAAAGGGCGGCCATGGATGGGGTCCGCCTAATGGCGACGGTGCAGAGGAGGGAGAGCAGCTCCAACAATACGAGGTGGGTGAGTGGGATCCACCTGCCAGCCCGTTCCGAGCGCAGGCCCAGGAACAGCATCGACAAGAGGAGGAGGAGGAGGAGGAAGAAGATGAAGCCGGCGGGGACTGCCCGTGGCTGGACCCGAGCTACTTCTTGCGAAGCCAAGAAGGGGCAAGCACCAACACCACTGCGGCTATGGAGAAAATTCTCGCCTTTGCGAGGAGCCCAGTGGCGGCGGACGGCCCTGGGTTCGCTGGGTTCTTGGCTGGTTACAGCGGCGGTGCACTCGGCGAGGACGAGTGCGTGGAATTGATGAGGAGGATGGGTGAGGAGGGCCTGGCGTTGGGGTGCCTCCACTTGTTCCGGTGGATGCGGGCGCTCGAGGAGCGGCTGATTTCCTTGTCGCCGCAGGCATGGTTGGTGGCTCTCGTCGCGCTTGGACGGGCACGAATGGCCGATGAAATCTTGGAGATTCTGGGAAGTTTGCCGCCGGAGAGGGGATTTCGTGAGGCGGTTCTGTACAATGCTGCAATGTCTGGTGTTGCCTACTGTGGAAGGTGAGCACTGTCTTGATTGGTCTGACAGTGATGAGTGACCATATTAATTTCATTCGTGCTATCACTTTTGCAAGATTAATAGTAGTTACTCGTACTTATTGACCGACTTAGATCGAAGTGACTTTTATTTACTTCTCTATTTCTAAATGGCATTCCCATTAACCTTTTCCTACAATACAAAAGAAAAAGGATTAAGCATATTGTTAGTTATTGATCAACAGAGGATCCAGGTCAGCTTGATTTGCTCCACTATCCCACTGTCTATAAATTCTGTGGTATGAACTTCATCGTTATCTCGGGATGCAAATAAAGAAAACTATGGAGCAACATATTTATAATAGACTGTGCTAGCATAAGAAATGTTTATTGATAGGTTTGCATAGTTTCAAGTCTTTATGGTTTTGCTCTCTCCTAACTAAGCATGAACACCAATGGAGATTCTAACATGCTACATTACTTCTGCGGTAAGCTATGTATTATTTGTTGTGATGATCATTTTTCTACTCGCCCAGATATGATGATGCCTGGAAAATATTTGAGAGTATGGAGAAGAACAATGTCCAACCTGGCCACATAACATCCTCAATCATGTTAATGGTAATGAAGAAGCGCAAGGCATCAGCCAAGGATTCATGGGAGTTCTTCCAACGAATGAACAGAAAAGGTGTCAAGTGGAGCTTGGGTGTCTCTGCTTCTCTAATTAAGATATTTTGCGACGAGGGGCTGAAGAAAGAAGCTCTTATCTTCCAATCAGAAATGGAGAAGAGAGGAATTCCATCAAACACGAGCATTTATAACGCAATAATGAATGTATATTGCAAATGCAGTCAAATTGAAGAAGCTGAGGGGCTCTTTGCTGAGATGAAAGAGAAAGGCTTAAAACCAACAAGGGTGACGTATAATATCCTTATGGATGCTTACAGTAGAAGATTGCAGCCAGAAGTTGTTGAATCGTTACTTCTGGAGATGCATGATTTGGGATTTCGGCCAAATGCTAGGTCATACCACTGCCTCATAAGTGCCTATGGGCGGCAGAAAAAAATGAGCGAGAAGGCTGAAGATGCTTTCCTGAGGATGAAGAAAGGTGGCATCAAGGCAACATCTTCTTCGTACACATCACTGATTTGTGCATATGCAGTGAGTGGACAGTATGAAAAAGCTCTCATTGCATATTTAGATATGAAAAGAGAAGGACTTAAACCTTCCTTAGAAACATATACAGCTTTGCTTGACATATTTAGGAGGGCTGGCAACACAGAGAAGTTAATGGAGACATGGAAATCAATGACCGATGAAAAGGTTGGATGCACTAGAGTCACATTTCACATGGTACTTGATGGGTTGGCGAAACATGGGTTGTATGTTCAGGCAAGAGATGTAATATGTGAGTTTGGAAAAATAGGTTTACCTCCTACAGCTATGACCTACAACATTTTGATGAATGCTTATGCCAAGGGAGGACAGCATTACAAATTGCCCCAACTCCTGAAAGAGATGTCTACTCTGGAACTAAAACCAGATCCAGTTACATATTCTACAATGATATACGCATATGCTCGCGTCCGCGACTTCTCGAAAGCATTCTATTACCACAAGCAGATGGTTCGAAATGGACAAGTGCCTGATGCTAAGTCATACAGAAAGCTGTTGAATACCTTGGATGTGAAATCTGCAAGGGAAAACATAAAGGATAAGAGTGCCATTGCAGGAGTTGTAAAAGGCAAATCTAGCTTAAAACATAGGAAGGAAAAGAAGGATGAATTTTGGAAGAACAGTAAAAAGAGGTCTATGACCCAAGTTAATGGATACCAGAGAAAAAGATTTTTGTGATGTTTTACTAAGTGCAAGTTTCATTGCCTTTGCAGTACTCATCCCTTGTGTTATATCATGGGCTCCACGCTTTAATTCTCTTGAATTGTTCAGGGTTTTAGGTCAGAAGCTATGGGGCGTGTTATTAATTCCATAAGCATTCACTTTGACTGTCTAACTGATCTCATGGTCTGAATACACTTAATTTTGCATTTTAAATTGCTTGAGCTTGAACAACATCCAGTTAAATGAACTCCAAATGTTTTTTATTTTTATCATGAGAGGACTTTTAAACTGCTCTTTTAGGCTTTCTGATGTTCAAACTAGAATCTGATACATTGAAAAGATGCCCTTTGGATCTTATGAACAGATTGTGTTTTGTTTTTGAGTCAAGGGAAAATCCCCAGTTCCATCCAGTTTTCTTTTTTGCAGCTCCGTCGTATAGAGGAAGATAATTTTGATTTTCATTTGCACATTCCCTATTTCCTAATTAGACAGGAGAATTTGTAATATTTTTTCTTTTCTTTTGAGAAAAGGCAAAGGCCAGCTTTTTTATAGAAAACTTTACAGAGGTCCCCACCGCCGGTGGTTTATATTCTTTTTTCCACTATTGCAAACAAAGACGTGAGAACGCCATTGCTCCTACAAAAACACCAACTACTGTATTGTTGCACAGTACACATTGAGATTGTTTTCATTCTACTACCACCCCCTTCACAAATATAAGATGTTCTGCATATTGCGATACGGACTATATACGGACTAAAATGAGTGAACAAACACATTAAAACGTGTCTATATACATTCGATTCAGAAAAATATGAACGAAGGGAGTATATTACACAGTCTACATCGGCCTCATTTGAATCCATATGGTTCCAGGGATTTCTTTTCTGTTGCCATTGATTCTTGCAATCATGGTGGAAAGTCCAGCAATAAGGCAGTTTTCATTGATGTAATCTTCTCAAGGTATTCTTTTTGTGCTACTCATTTCACCAAACCGATCTATTTCAATCGTTTTGTCTATTCCCACATCGATTCACCAATCCTGGAACTCATTAGTTTCAATTCCCATTTGAGACCAACAGCCTTCTAATCTGCTGGAGGGTCAACCATGATCAAGTCTGTTATGGATGACATCTCCTCATCCATGGCTCTTTGCCAAAATGCTTCTTTCTTTGTTTCATCTAGAGTTGTAGGCTCCTCTATTCCCAACATACACAAATTGTCATATTCGAGGTCTAGCTCAGAGGGAGGCGTGTTATCCAGCAAATTCCTGAATGTTGCAGTAACCTTGTGGTCCAGCACTTGCCGACTGCACTGAACTCTCTGGGCTCACGTCATACCCACCCATTATGCCAGGTTGTGGCACCGTTGGTGTTGACGGAGTGCTAGGAGTAGCCTCAGCTGCAGTTCCACTTGCTTCTGGTGTCTAACATGAAGACTATCTTACACCGCTTGACCTTCCGATGGAGGTGCTTAGGAAGATTGACTCCTTGCGGCGTGCCTATCTTTGGGCTGGTTCGGACAAGGTGTCCAGTGGCAAGTGTAAAATCAGCTGGGAGCTAGTCTGCAAGCCTAAGGAGTTTGGGGGCCTCGGAGCTCTTAACCTTGGGAAGTTCGCTACTGTGTTGCGCTTAAGATGGTTGTGGCTTGAATGGGATGACCCTCCGGGAGCTTGGTTTGGCTTGGGAACTCCGTGCAACAACAAAGATCGGGACATCTTAGCGGCAGCCACTAAGGTTACAATTGGTGATGGCGCCACCGCGAGATTCTGGGAGTCATCTTGGCTGGAGGGGATGAGGCCCAAAGACATTGCACCGCGGCAACCACTAAGGTTACAATTGGTGATGGCGCCACCGCGAGATTCTGGGAGTCATCTTGGCTGGAGGGGATGAGGCCCAAAGACATTGCACCAAAAAAAATTTAGATCTCGCGGAAAAAGGGGACCACGGTGAACAAGGCTTTGAGGGATAATGCTTGGGTTAATCACATCGATACCCAGCATGGGATGACGCTTGCTCACATTCAACAATTTGCCACTATGGGAAAAGCTAGCCAATGTCAACATACAACCTAGAGTTCGTGATTCTATCATGTGGAAGCTCACTAATGCCGGGACTTACATTGCATCGTCGGCTTACAAGGCCCAATTCGCTGGACATCTACGCTCACCCTTGTAGGATATGGTTTGGAAGGTTTGGTCACCCCCCAAATGCAATTTTTTTGCTTGGTTAGTCACTCAAACAGGATTTGGACAGCAGATAGACTTCAGCATAGAGGATGGCCCAATTGCGATCAATGCCCTCTTTGTAGCCAAGTGCAGGAATCGGCGGCCCACCTCCTTTTCAAGTGCCGGTTTGCAACTTGCGCCTGGAAGGAGGTGTTCTCATGGCTGGATCTTCAAGTTGACACGACGAATTGGCATATCTTCACCACGGTTAAAGCTTGGTGGCAAGGAATCATCAACATTGCTCATCAAAGAAAGGCTCTCTCATCGTTGATCCACCTTGTTGGATGGGAGATTTGGAAAGAAAGAAATGCGCGCGTCTTTAGAAATAAAGCGGCACCAGTGGCCGTCATTGTTAACCTTATTATGGAGGAGGCAGCGCTTTGGGCTATTGCGGGTGCCAAGCATTTGTGTAATGTAATGCCGCGAGAGTAATTAGTTAGCGTTTGTACTGCTTGAGCGGCGTGTATCTCACAAACTTCTCTCTTAATCAATGAAAATGGCAAGTTTTTTGCCTTGTTTCAAAAAAAAACATGAAGACTAAGAAGAGATCTCATTGTAGTCTCCAATGGTGAAAGTGGTTAGGATAGTTTCTGATCAAAATTGTTTCCGAATCTGGTTTTATAGGGTATGGTAAGAGATTTTTGACATCCAAACAAAATTTGATCCGAGTCCGACCGATACGATGCAATATATGATATTTTTTTAGGGTTAAAGCATAGCTTTATTACGGTAACGAGTTACTAATGGGTAATTGCTTCAAAAGAAAATGTGCTTGAAGTATGACTAAATTAGAAAGGTTTAAGCACACAACTCAATTGTTTAATACTGCTACACAAAATAAGTGTTTTAAATTCTTCATTAGCAGATAAGATACGTACATCCAGGAATTTTAAAATCAGTAGCAATGTTGTCACACATGCGCATTCAAGGTGCTTGGCCATCAAAATTGGTGCAAACAAATGTACGAACACAATCCTCTAACCTATCGCTGAGTATTTCATGAGGCGAAGGGGAGTTTAGTAATTCAAGCTCCAGATAACCAATATAAATCTTCATCAGGTTCAGAATGCAACGATATGTTATAAACTAAATCCTCTAGCATCACGTATATTTCATCTCTCTCTGGATGATTCCGGTCTTCCACGAGGAAAACATGAACTATATCTTTTACTTCAATCCAACTGCACCCTGGTTCCTTTTTCACATCGAGACTTCTCAATCTTGTTCTTACCTTCACAACATCTTCCCACTTCCCCAATTTAGCATAGATATTAGACATGGCAACATAGGCAGATATATGCTCTGTGCCCATGCAAAGCAACTTCTCGGCAACTTTCTCACCCATCTCCAAGTCCATTGAATACCAGCAGGCAGTGAGTAGGGCTCCCCATACCACCCTATCTGCTGGTACAGGCATTTCAGAGATGAACTTCTCAGCTTCTCTGATGCGTCCAGTCCGACCGAGAAGATCGACAGCACAGGTATAATGCTCGACAGTTGGTACTAGTCCATAGCTTTCCATAGAGTGGAAGAACCTCATCCCCTTGTTAACTAAACCAGCACGAGCACTAGCCATAAGGAGGCCCAAAAAAGTGATTTCATTGGGATTGATATGATGCTTCAACATCCTTCCAAATTCTACTATAGCTTCCAACCATTGACCATTCTGCGCAAGCCCATTGATGAGCGATGTCCAAGAAGCGACATTTGGTGACGCAATGCAACAAAATGCGCTACGTGCATCACTGACACACCCACATTTCAAGTACATATCCACAAGGGCTGTCCCAACATAACTATTGGACTCGAATGGAGCCTTGCAGAGGTGAGCATGCACCATTTTGCCTTGCTCAATGGCTCCAACAGCAGCACAGGCATGCAATAGAGCAGGGAATGTTGACGGGCTGCATACAATTGGCAATCGACACATGACCACAAATAGTTTTAGAGCTTCTGAAGGATGATCATTCTGAACGTAACCAGAAATCATAGAATTCCATGTTATCGTGTTTCCTTCATCCTTTATTTGCTCAAATAGCTTCAGTCCATCCTCCAACTTTCCATTCTGTAAAAGAACTGACATCATGGAGTTTAAGGTCACGATATTTCTCCGAGGCATCTTTTCAAACATCCTCTGACAATCATCTACTCTCCCTTCAATACCATACAGTTTAATCATCAGATTGTAGGAACCCGAATCATGCTCTGGCATCTTCTGGAAAACTATCTTTGCTTCCTCCGTCCTATGCATTGATATAAGCCCCCCAATCAATGCATTGGATGTGATCAAGGACGGCTTTGCCAGGTCACTGTAAACCAGCAAGGCATCACCCACAGCATCAGAAGTGCAGTAAAGATCCACAAGAGCACTGGTGATGAACTTGTCGGTATCAAACCCGCTTCGAACCAAACAGCTATGAACCGATCTCCCAAAATCCAATGCTCCCATCTTCACGCAAGCCCTCAAAACACTGTCGAAAGTGAATTCAGTCGGCCTCGCTCCATCATCGGCCAACATCTGAATGAATAACCAAATCGCTCTGCGACAGCACTCGCCTGCTCCTCGTGCATGGCCCGATATAACAGCGGTCCACGCAAACACGTCACGAGGCGCAGGCATCCTCTCGAGAAGATCCAGGGCATCACCCGACAGGTTGAACCTCACAAGCGCGACGACCATCGGGCTCCACATTAGCTCATTCCTCGGATGAAGGGAATCGAAGAGCGTGTGAGATGCGCGCAGATCGAAGCACGAGGAGTACAAGTCGAGAAGAGAGGGCCCCACGACCTCGAAGCTCTCAGACCCGGACTTGACCACCTGGCAGTGCACCTGTGCCCCGACCTGAAGGAGGCGGCCGCGGGCACAGGCGCCAAGCACCGACGCGAAGGTGGCCTCGCTGGGGCTCACCCCCGAGCGGTGCATGCGCGCGGCCGCGTCGAGCGCGTCCAGTACGCTCCCGCGCCGCGCGTGGCCCGCGATCATGGCGTTCCAGGTGACCACAGTCCGGCGCGGCATTCCGTCGAACAGCCTGCGCGCGGCCGCGGTGTCGCCGCTACTGAGCAGAGCCGTGAGCCGCATGTTCTGCGCGGTGACGGACGCATCTTCGTCAGGCTGGGTCGACGAGTGCCGCGGTGAGAGCCTGCTTGCGGTTGCGGGGGTAACCGGTGGTCTTGGTCCGCGCAAGGCAAAAGGTCTGAACCTGGAGAGCATGCAGTAGTCTCGCGGAGGCTGGAAGGGCGCTGCGTGGTGGCGAGCCGCCCGTCGCTAGTTTGGCCCTTCGGCAGGCGCTTTCTTCGCCCTGGGGCATCTAGTTTCCAGTTACGCCCGTCGTGCCGCCCCAAGATCTCATAAATTCAAACTTGTCATTTCCGCTATCAAAAAAACGTCGCAAGTCCGGCGATCACTATGTCACAGTTCGGCGATCAATAACTTGAAAGTTCGGCATTCAAAATGAAGGACGCGTAGGCAATGCATCAAACGGCGGCGTCGACCTCCGGCGGCGGACTGGCGGGAGACGGCGTGCGCGGGCTGGTCAGCGTCGGTGCGGCGTCTGTGCTGGGCGTCGTGGAGGCATCATCGCTCGGGCTTGACGGTGGCGTTGGGGTCGGCGTGGGAGTTGGCGCGGCCGCCGACGGCATCTGGTTCAAGATGACCTGCTCGTCCATCGTCGACATCCCCCCCCCCCCCCCCCCCCCCCCCCCCCCCCCCGACATTAGGAATGTCGGGTCGGTGTTCCTCTTCTTCGCGGCGACGTTGGTCCGGAGCAGGTCGAGCTTGATGGCGTTGTTCGTCATCAACGCCGACCACCACGCCTCGGTTTTCCCTTTCCTCTGGGCAGCGTGGGTCTTCGCGTCGGCGAGGCACTGCTAGATGGATGCTTGCAGCCGCCCGGTAGCCGGTGTGGTGTCCTTCGCTAACTTGGCTCGTTTGTTGTCGTCCGGGCGCCCATCGGCCGCTCCCAGCGTCGGTGCTTCCGACTTGTACGTCTCCTTGGCCTTGGCGAGGGTGCGCCGGACGTCCGGCCACTTCTCACACTTCTCGATCGGGGAGAACACGTGGAGGTACTTGAACTCTTGGTCGGTGCTGCTGTCCTGACGGTACATGGCGAACATCCGGACCATCCGCGTCGAGGAACGAGTGTCGGCGACGCAGGACGAAAATGAGCAAGAGACCGGCGTCTATGCATACCTAACCCTCGATGTTGGCGTCGCTTTCCGGCGAGCCGCGACCTCCTCGACGATCCCATGCTATTTGTTGCATGCCATTTGGATGAGCGCCCAATGGTCCGCCATGGCCTTCGAGCCGCGCTTCATGTGGATGGTGGCGAAGTAGGGGTCGACCAACTTGCACTCGTCGAACTCCGACTTGATGCGATCACAGTACGTGTCGGCGCTCTGGTTCGTGCCGGTGATCAGGTCGAGGCAGACGGTCTTCCACACTTCGGCGAGGCACTCGTCTTCTTTGGACGCCCACTTGACGCACGGCTCGCCGGTCCTGACCGCCCGCTTCTTCTTTTTCCCTTTCCTCGCCGGAGCAGGCGCCGGCTCCTCCTCCTCCTCCTCCTCCTCCTCCTCCTTGCCATAGTCGAGCTCGTCGTCCATGTCGCCGGTGAGGTCCATTGTATCGTCTTCGGCATTGAACCCAGGGGGAGGCGGCGGCGGCAGCCGAGTCGCTCGTGATGATGTCGTCCATGTCAGCTTCCGTTGCGTCAGGGTTGCCTAGATGTGACGAGAAGGCTTGCAAGAACTGCAGTGTGCCATGGCGCAGAGGCGGCGTCGGGGATGCTGCGTAAGCCGGCGATAAGTAAGTGTATGGGGGGTACTGGACGCCGGCGAACGCGGGCGAGGGCGTGCGCTGGGCGGGTGGCCATGCGGAAGGTGATGTTGGGGTTAAACCCGCCATGCGCGTCGCCGTCGGCATAGCCAGGAGAGGGCGAGCACCCCCAGGGCTGTGGCGACCCGACGCTCTGCTGGCTCCAGGGAGCGTGCATGTCGTGGCCGTCGGGTGGATTCATCATCCCCGCGCGAGACGCCTGCTCCGCCGCAGCCGCAGCCGCCGCCACCGCCCTTTCCCGGGCCTTCTTGGCGTTGATCCTATTCCGCCGGTCGGTGGTGACAACCTCCCGGCGCTGAACCTCCGTCTTTCAGTCGGCGTTCGACATGCTCGGTGGTTTGGACGGCGGCGCCCTCGGCTTCCTCTGCTTCGGTTGGGTGGCATCGACATCGGTAGCGGCACGAGCGGTCGTGTACTTCTTCGGTGGCATGGTGGCCGGATGGAGGGGAGATGGAGGAGAATGGCGGGAGAAAAGGGGCAGAAGGGGGAATGGAGGGAAACGGAGGGGGGAAAGCGAGGGAAACGGCGGGAAAAGGGCCTTCTCTCACCGACAGAGCGGACCCATGCGCCTTTTTGCTTCGGTCGGCGCCGCCAAGCGACCACCAGGGGCTTGGGTTCGGCTCGGGTTCACCGGCTGTTATTTCAGCCTAAACCCTCGATAAACAAGGCCCTGGGGCGAGACTAGGCCGATTTTTCAGCGCCTGCGCTAAAAAAAGCCCTGGGGGGCATGTTGGGGACGCGAGTGGAGATGCTCTAAGGAGTGGCAGAAGAGGGTCGTGCCCCGAGAACGGGTCGGAAGGAGAGACGTAACATCAGCGAGTAGCTGAGGAGGGAAACTGCGCGGCTTCCGGAACCACGACGCACCGTGCGAGCATAACTTTTTCTCTCAAGAAAAAAAGAGTATATTTTTCGTCAACTGTCTAGAAAGTACATAAATGGTCTCTCAATTTTAAACCCACTACCCTAAAAAACCACAAATCTTAGTCCCTCGATTATTGATACCGAATTTTTTTTTCATCACTGAGGAAATCTGGATGCTTTTGTGTTGACATGTTCTTTTTTTTGCTGAAGTGCTGACATGATTTTGACTATATACCTCGCCACATCATCGTCCATCTCACCTTTCTCTTCTACCTCGCGCCAGCCCCATCAGCTAGTTGTCGAGCACAGCGACGTGCCACCTCATGCTTGACTCCCTGGTAGATCTTTTGCCTCTCTTCTCACTCTAACGTGATCGCTAGGACACCCCCATTCCATCCCTGCACCTAGCGCTACGATTCGTGCAATCGAGTACAAAATCATCCTCGGAGCACATAAGGCCCGTCCGCCGCGCCGGACCTTGCCGCTGACATAGCCCTCCTCAGCCTCTCCTACAACCTTGACAACCCTCCTGTGCACACGACCAACAACCTTGACAAGCTGAACCACCATGTGCAGGCGCTCCACCTTGTTGTCGTAGTAAACCACATAGAAGGAATCGATGCAGGAGGCAGAAATGACATATTTGACCTGAGGCCCAAATCAAATCACAAACTGACCTGCTTCCAAAAAAATTTCGCTTTGCTGACCCTTTCGTGTGGCGCCCGACAGCTGGGCGTCGCACACTACTATGCAGCGTCATTCCATTAGGCGTCGCACCTCCTACCAGCGTGGCAGCCCTGGTCCAGTCGTGGCCCCACAGGCAGCACTGCAGCGCCTAAGGCTTAGGCGCCACACCTGTGATGTGCAGCGCCTAGCTCTTGGGCGCTACACAGTCTGTGTTCCACTTGGGCTGGCCCCATCCTCTCTCCCCTCCCACCCCCACCCCACACACCCCCACCCCACCCAAACCCTTAGACTTGCGGCCCTCCTCTCTTCCCCTCTCCCCCCTCTCAAATCCTTCTCAAATCTTGCAAATCCAGAGTATTTGACCGTGGATTTCGAAGCCAACCCCTCCCTTAAGGTAATCTCCTCCGATCCCCTCGTTTTCATCCATAGGAATTGTCACATTTGCTCAAATCTTGCTACTTTGGGAAAACCCTAGTTTTGACTTGGATTTGCAAATTTGTGTTGAATGATGTTATGTTTCTTTGCTGACTTGGGTTGGTTAGGCTTCCATAGTATGCCAGGGTTAGGGTTATGTGTGTTTGATGTTGGTGTTAGGGTTATGTGTGTTTAATGTTGGTGTTAGGGTTATGCTATGGTTATGGTTGTGGTAATTGTTATGTGGGGGTTAGGGTTATTAATTCATATATATGTTAGGGCATATGTGTGAAAATATTTTTCTTAAGTACTTACTTGATATATGTGTGTTTTTTATTATTGTAGGGATGGGAAGAACATGTGTTTATGTTCATCATGTGGATAAAGAGGCCTTTGAAAGGCAATGTTGAGACGGACCAGGATGAGCTTGACATGGTGTTTGAGAGTAGTCCTAGCTATGCGGAGCTTTTGGAACAAGTGAGGAAAGATTTGAATTGGATGGACCCAAGTGACGTTGTTGAGTTCGAGGGAAGGCATAATGTTGGTTTTGGAATGCACATCCATTGAAAGACAATGCGTGTGAACTCCGAGCAACGTTGGGTTGCATACAAGGAGACGGTTGCCGAATCTCTAGACAAGGCTCTTGAGTTATTTGCCTCCAAGAAGGTTGAGTCTACTTTGAATTTAGACTTGAACCGGAACCCCTCCCCGTTGGTTGCTAGCACTCCCCCACCCATGAACCAAGATCAAATGAGTGAACCTCAATTCACGCAACAAGATTGGCCAACATTGAGCCCGACTCCAAACAACCAAAATGAAGGTTTTGAAGAGGAGAATGATGAGTACGAGGAGGATGACAATGAAGTTGACCTCCATGACAACAATGTGGGTGATCTCGACCAATATCATGTGCAAGAGACAATGGACCAACCCATCCCTTTTTCCCGTGCATATGCATCGGACTCGGATGACGATGGTCCCGATGAAGAAGTTGATGAGGAGGGGTTCACGCCGAAGGAGGCCCAAGCATTCAAGAAGGTATTCGGGCGGGATCACAAGACACCATTGTTCAAGGATCTTAGTCTCGCGGATGAAGCCGTTGTGGATGGTGGCAAATGCATATCTCTTGGAGCTAGGCCAAGTTCTCACCGTGATTTGGAAGACGGCAAGAACGGGATATATCCCGGTTGTGAGTTTCAATCCTTCTTGGAATTGAAGATGTGGCTCGACAACTACTCGGTTACACATTATCGTCCACATAAAGTGGCCAACTCGGACGTGAATGTGCGTTACACGGTCAAATGTGAAGTGCCAACATGTCCATGGATTGTGCGTGCAAGGCCATGGAAAGGAGGTCCCACTTGGCGCATAGTGAGTTGTCTACCAACTCACATGTGCCGGCACAAGAATGCGGATGGCAAGCTTGTGTACCAACAACACAGACAACTCACGTCCGAGTTCATTGCTTACAGGCTGTCCAACCAAATATCCACACTTCCAATAATGAGCATCAAGAGTGTCATTGACCTTGTGAAAGCCATCTTTCATTACAAGGTGAAGTACGGCAAGGCATGGAAGGCGAAGCAAGCCGCATTCAAGATGTTGTATGGCAATTGGGAGGAAGCATACAACCGACTCCCTAGGTTGTTGTTAGCTATGGCCGCCACAAACCCAGGCATGGTTCACGTGGTTGAGCCTCATGGGCACCAAACATTGATTCATAACGGGAGGACCGTCCGAGTATTTGGCCGTGCATTTTGGGCCTTTGAGCAATGCGTGAGGGCTTTTGAGCATTGTCGGCCCGTCATCGCCATTGATGGCACGTTCTTGACCGGACAATACAAGGGCACTTTATTGGTTGCAATAGCAAGTGATGCCAATAACCGGGTGTTGCCTTTGGCTTTCGCTTTGGTTGAGGTGGAGAACAATGATAACTGGGAGTGGTTCTTGCGTCAACTGAGAACAAGGGTATTACCGGCTGAAAGGGAAATTTGTGTCATATCGGATCACCATCCTGGAATTCTAAATGCGGTGGTGGTTGACATTCCCGGACATACAAAGTTGCATCATCGATGGTGCATGAGGCACTTTTGTGCAAACTTCTATAGGGCATGTGGTATCAAGGAGTTGGCCGATGATCTTCAGGATTGTTGTCTCGCTTTCACCAACAAGTGGTTTTCCACATTGTTCAATGCATTGCTCAGACACAAGAGACTTGACCCCAGCGGTCAGGAGTTTCTCAATAAGAACATTGCCGAAAGGAATATGTGGGCACGTGCTTTCGATGAAGATGGCCGGAGGTACGGTCAAATGACAAGCAATATGGCAGAATGCTTCAATAAGGTGCTCAAGGGTGTACGTGCATTACCCGTGACAGCAATAGTTCAATACACATTTGACAAGATGAATGAATACTTTTTAAAGCACTCAATGGAGACTGATAAGCAGATTGCTGGTGAGAACAAGGATAAGCACAAGTACAATTTCCCACCAAAGGTTGAAGAATGGTTGGAATATCAATCACGAAAGGCAGACTCCGAAGAAGCTGTACTATATGACGACAACGAGTGGAAGTATGAGGTGAAAGAGCCCGGAGGAACCACAAACGATGGCCGCCAACACAGAGGCCGGGCTTTCAAGGTCTCCCTAACACGGTGTGATTGCAGCTGCATGAGGCCATTGTTGCTTCATCTCCCATGCCCGCACTTGTTAAATGCATCCCGGGTTAGGAATGTGGACGTCAATCACCCTCTTACCATGAGGGAGTCCGAGTTCTCAATCATGACGGTAAAGAATACATGGACTCCACGGTTCCAGCCATACTTGGACCAATCACAATGGTCGGAGTATCATCGAGTTCAACTATGGCCGGACCCGGAATTGAAGGTCGTTAGACGGGGAAGACGTAAGACAAAGCGTCTTAGAGGTGACATGGATGGATGGGGCCGTGGTGGTGGAGAATACGGCATCGGCCAATTCCAAGAGCCTCGTGAGCAATCCCGTTGTGGGGGCTGCAATCATGGGGGACACAACACAAGAACTTGTCCCAAACCAAGAAAGAGATCAAAGAAAAATGGTGCAAGCACAAGCCAAGTAAATGATAGCCAACCAAGTGAACCAAGGGGTAGCCAACCAAGTCAAACAAGTGGTGGAGTGCCAAACCACTCAAATCAAACAAGCCAATGAGGAACTAGGCAACAAAGAGGTAGTCAACTTGGTCTTAGAAGAGGCCGTGGTGGTGGTAGAGGCCGTGGTGATGGTCTTGGCCGTGGTGAAGGTCTTGGCCGTGGTGGTGGTAGAGGCCGTGGTGATGGTCTTGGCCGTGGTGCTGGTAGAGGCCGTGGTGGTGGTGGTGGTGGTAGAGGCCGTGGTGCTGGCAGTAGAGGCCATGGTGGTGGTGTAGGCCGTGGTGCTGGTGGAGGCCGTGGTGGTGATCTTGGCCTTGGCGGCGGCCGTAGTGGAGGAATGTTCTCTTGGCTCAATGGACCATTGCCGTATGTGACTTACTATGATCTTGTTCTTTTGGCTCAATGCTTGTGTTGTCATTTTGTATTGTGTGACTAACTATTATATTGCCATTTTCATAGGTATGGAAACAACGAAGGGGGTGGAGGACACGGAGGGGGAAGGTGAGATCCCTTGGTGGTGGGAGGAGGGAGAAGAATAAGAAGAAGAGAGGAAGAAGAAGAAACTATATGGACCGTGATTTGGACAAGTATATGTGATATGTGTGTATGACTACTATTTCTGTGTATGACTATGTGAGATCCCTATGTTTGTATGACTATGTGATTTGGACAAGTATATGTGCTATGTGTGTATGACTATGTGAGTGGACTACTATTTCTGTGTTTTGGACTAATACATGTAATTTGGATATGATTATGTGGCATCTTTATGAATCACAAAACAAAAAACAGTAGGTATTTGAAAATAGTAGTTAGTGCAGCGCCCAAGGCCAAGGCGCTGCACTGTGTAGTGTGGCGCCCAAGGTCAAGGCGCTGCATTGTGCAAAACCTACTAGAATGCTTCTGTTGCTCTCTGGACTGGCATGTCCAGGTGTGCAGCGCCTAAGGGAAAGGCGCCACACTACACAGTGCAGCGCCTTGCCCTTAGGCGCTGCACACCTGCACATGCCAGTCCAGAGAGCAATAGAAGCATTCTAGTAGGTTTTGCACCCCAAAATTTGCTAAGTCCGTGTGCAGCGCCTATGGGCAAGGCGCCACACTATACAGTGCAGCGCCTAGCTGTTGGGCGCTGCACAGTAGAGTGCATCGCCTTGCCCTTGGGCGCTGCACACTGACTTAGCAAATTTTGGGGTGGAAAAGCTACTGGAACGCTCCTGGTGCTCTCTGGACTGGTATGTCCAGGTGTGCAGCGCCTAAGGGCAAGGCGTTGCACTATGCAGTGTGGCGCCTTTCCCTTAGGCGCTGCACACCTGGACATTTATTAGGCTGCACCAACTCCCTCCCACCCATCCTCACCCCACACACCCCCACCCTCAACACAAACCCGAAGCTCAGTGCCTCCCCTCTGCCCTCCTCTCTCCCCCTCTCAAATCCTTCTCAGATCCGGAGTATTTGACCGTGGATTTCGAAGCCAATCCCCTCCCTTAAGGTAATCTCCTCCGATCCCCTCGTTTTCATCCATAGGAATTGTCACATTTGCTCAAATCTTGCTAGTGTGGGGGAAACCCTAGTTTTTGATAGGATTTGGAAATTTGTGTTTCTTTGCTAATTTGGTATGGTTAGGCTTTCATAGTATGCTAGGGTTAGGGTTATGTGTGTTTGATGTTGGTGTTAGGGTTATGTTGGTCTTAGGGTTGTGTTCATTGTTAAGTGGGGGTTAGGGTTGACCAATAATTCTTTGTTTTGTAGGCATGGCTTCATCCGGTTCCATGACGAGGCCACCGTGTGCTAACCAAGAAGACATGCCGAACAAGTGGGAGGACGCATCTTTGGACAAGGTGAAGGAGAAAGATGTCAACATCCCGCAATGTTGGTGTGGAGATGTTTGCAAGGTGAAGGTGTCCACCGACCGAAAGAAAGCATGGACGGAAGGGCGGAGATATTTTGTATGCCCGAACTATGCTTATGATCGTGCACTTCCAACTAACGCCTATGACCAACCACCGGTAAGCTCGAGAAGTAAAATGTTACTCTCAAATGTGTGTCAACACTAACAACAAATTTTTATGCAGTCACCGCCTCCTCTATGCAAGTACTTCACGTGGATAGATCTTGAAGTGCCAGAAGATGTCAAAAAGGACCAATACGGAAATTGTCTTAGGCGGCAACGGCGGTTCGAAGAATCGTTTCGAAGAGACTTGGAGGAAGAGCGTTGTCAGAAGGAGAGGATGGAGCGGAAGAAACGAGAGGAGGAGAGGGCACGCCAAGCGAAACTTGCTCGTGAGGAGGAGAGGGCAAGAAAGCTTGCAAAGGCTCACGAGGCGCAAGAGGAGGACTCGGCACGTGACAAGAAGGGGAAATGGCCTCGCTCTACTCAGTAGGGAATTTGCTTCGGTGCACTCGTCGTCAACTATCTTCTAATGAATGTGTCGTGAAGTTGTGAGGGCATGTGAGATGTTGGTGAACTATCTTCTAGGGCAAGCTGCCATTTGTCATTTGTAATGAATGTGTCGTGAACCATGTCGTAGTAATGTTTGAATTGTCTTAAGTTATGAACTCGTCGGCATAAATTTGTGTTTGTTCAAATTGTTGTGATGCTGCAGTCATTGTAAGTATTATGGATGTGATGCAAGCCAACTGTGGGCGCCTAACTGTACAGTGCAGCGCCTAACTGTTGGGCACCACACAGTACAGTGCTGCGCCTAACTGTTGGGCACTGCAGTGCTGCTATAAGCTAAACTGCAGAAACAGATGCCATTTTGGCCTCCTGCAGCAGCACTCACATAACTTGAACATCCATAAAAGTATTGTAAACTGCACATACTAAACAAAGAGAACTAATAACTTGAACATCATATCATTTAAGACAATTCAACATTACTTCAAGTTCGCAAACACAAATACCACACTAGTAAGAGTTCACCAACATATAACATAACCTCACAAGTTCATCAACCTAATTAAACGACTACAAGTAACATGAACAAGCACTAATGCCTTCCGCGCGTGTTCCTGGTGCCACGCCTAGAAGGACGAGCCTCCTCTTCGTGCACTTCCTCCTCCACCTCCACCTCCGCCTCCGCCTCCGCCTCCTCCGCCTCATCATCCAAGCTAGCCATCCGCGAGGTCCCTACGACCACCTTTGGGTTGCCTTTGTTGTCATAGTCGTTGGGCGTGTACCGGCGTCTGGGCTGCCTAGGCTTGAACACATATGCGGACCGAGCTTGAGCGTCCACCAAAATCATGTCATCATCAAGCTCATGGCCCTATCACACAACGAAACAATATGGTGAAGGCCGGTGTCGTAATCAAGTGAGAATCACATCTAAAGGATTAGTCATACCTCTTGGGTAATCCCACCCTCATCATCCATATAAGCATATGAGGAACTCACATCGTCCCCCTCATGGTGAGATGCGGGGTCTGATGGTGTACCAGACCTAGAGGCAGATGGTTCATCATATTCAGGATCACGGCAACCGAGAATGTTCGATAACCGCCTTAACTTCTTGGCCTGACGCTGTAACATGAACAAGTGTGTAACATATCAAACTTCGCAACATAGACTGGCTCTCATAGTGAATGCGATATGTACCTTGAGGAATGCTCGTAGTGAACCATCATCATTGCCAGTTCCAACCGGTGTCTTCTCCAGAATAGACTGGCTCTCATCAGCTGCTTTCTTGATCTCGGTGCGCTAAGGATGAGAAAGAATGAATGTGTTAGCCATTCAAACATGTGTAATACGGTCAACGGGAAAGTAAAGAAGGGAACACTTTACCACATAGTTAATCACCGGAACAGCAGGGACTCCTTGCCCTTTCCTGACATCTCTGTTGTACTTCCCCTTTGCTAGATCCTCAAAGTTTATGGGTTCTTCAAGAATATCCTCATTATATGGCGGCGGCAATATCTCAACTCGAGTAGTTCCAATAAACCATCGTACGTAGTTATCAAAATCTTGTTGGTTGTGCTCACGAAGCGGGGCGTGTGCAGTGCTACGAGCTTGCTCCACAGAAAGCTGGAAGCGGGTAACATACGAAGCATGATGCTTGTCCCAGTCCTTTATCTTCCGCTGCCTTCTCCTGTCCAACCTGCGTGGTATAAAACCAAGCATTAGCACAATCAAAAGGAGTCCCGATGCTTAGACAATATGCAGACATGCTCTCTTACCTATGAAGTGCTTTGTCCGTGTCCACCCAGTCCGGCGGGTGAGGCTGGAACAGACCAAACTGACGATACACGCGATGCAGCAAATGAAACTCAACCGCCTAGTTGCATATCAGTGGGCACCGCATAAGCCAGAGATCCTTATCCCGCAAGCACATCGGGTTGAGGCGGAACTCCTCGGTGTACCCCAAGCTCTCACCCGCGCCATATGGCTGCCATTCCACCTATGAAACAGGGCAACAATGCAAATTTGATGACTATTTTTCAAGCAAGCATGAGAAAGGACTGAAGTAATGACCTCCTTACCTGCTCAGGCGTAATCGTGTCCAACTCGGCAATGTACTTTTGGTACATGAGATTGACATCGTTCGTCATCTCGGAAACGATATCCCACTTGTAAGCCCACGTGGGGCGCCGTAATTCGTCATGTTCATCTGCATACCAAGGATCAAACCTGACGCTCTTCGGGCGTCCAACAGGCAGACGCTCCCAGCTCCATACAGAAAGTAGAAGCAGATTACCACCAATGCCTGCACTATCTGTGATCCTGCAACACGCATCGTCCAGCTACATATGAAAGAAAAACAATGTTAACTTGACAGCAAGCTTGCATTGCTAATGAAGAAATGAGTTGATCACAAAACAGACCAACTACCTGTCGGTACAAGTAGGCAAGAGTCGCTGAACCCCAGCTCCATTTGCTATCGAAGACGGTCAACGCCTTCAGCCACATCCATGGAGCGTTCTTGCCAGTGGAGTCAGGAAACAAAGTCCTCGACACAACGTACCACATATACACACGAGCATGTGTCTAGATCACATCATCAGTGGCAACCGGAGGGCACGTCGCAAAGTTATTTTGAATCCACATGAAAGCAGCTCCGGCTGCTTTACTTTGCCTCTTCTTCTTCTCTTCTCCCTCCTCTACATCAGCCTCAGCCTCGGTAGGAGCCATACCGATAAGAGCAATCATCTGCTCGCGCCACCCATCAGAATCGGTGCTCATACAGAGAGGCCTCCCGTCGATAGCAAGACCGGTGATCAACGAGACATCCTCGAGTGCCACGGTCATCTCCCCAGTCCGAAGATGGAAACTGTGCGTCTCCGGCCTCCATCGATCAACAAGAGTGGACACCAGTGGAGCGTTCAGATTCGGCGTGGACCGGCTGACCAACAGAACCCACGGGAGTAGTCCTGCCTGCTTGATGTACGGTGTGTACCGCTCATCGTAAGGCATGGCAGGACCAGAGACCCCGTGATACCGAATCTTTAGAGGTTCAAGCTTCTGCAAAAAACAAGTAATGACAAATCTTAGGGCATGTAAATTTCAACTAAAGGCAAATTTGCAAAAGATTTAGATTACTCATTATTACCTTCTCCTTCTCGCGCATCATGTAGGCCCGGTGTTGCACGTCGTAGACATCGTCCAAAAGCCAAAACATCCTTACAAATTTCAAACAATAAACATATATGAGTTCATCTCAAATATCGGTAAACACTCAACATTTCATATGTGTTCATCTAAACATCTCATATGTATTCATCTACAAGAATCTCAACATCTCCTTCTCACACAATGAATAAATGATTGTAAATTCTCATATATATCTCGTATGACATATGTGTTCAAATAAATCAACATCTCATATTTCAAATAAACTCAACATCTAATATATATCTAAAAAAACTCAACATCTCACATATAGCTACAAAACTCAACATCTCATAATTATCTACAAAACTAGGCATCTCATATATATCTAAAAAAATAAACAATCTAGGTTTCACTAACAAGAATCATATACTACCGGATATGACTACACATCCTCCATCACAACACACAATCTTGGACAAACAAAGATCCAAACCAAGCAAATCTAAGTTTCCACCTAATCTTGGGCAAATCCCTAAAATTGCAACGATTTTACGGAGGAAAAGAAAGGGAACAAAAGAGTTTACGTACTAGGAAGGATTGGAGATAGAATCCAGGCCTCAAAACTTCAGATCTGAGAGGGGGTGTGGGGGGGGATCCGAAGGGGGCGCCGCCGCCGCTCTCTGTACAGAAGAGAGCAACTTCTCAGAGGTGGAAGAACTGCCTGGGAGGGGCTGGCCCGATGCGGCCTAAGTCAACGTGCAGCGCCTAAGACACGGGCGCTGCACTATACACAGTGCGGCGCCTAAGCCTTAGGCGCTGCAGTACTGTTTGTGGGGCCGCAACTGGACCAGGGCTGCCACGCTGGCAGGAGGTGCAACGCCTAAGGCAGAGGCGCTGCATAGTAGTGTGCGGCGCCCAGCTGTCGGGCGCCACACTAAAGGGTCAGCAGAGCGAATTTTTTTTGAAAGCAGGTCAGTTTGTGATTTGGTTTCGACCTCAGGTCAAATATGTGATTTCTGCCGATGCAGGAGGCCCTAAATTGCCGACACCCAAATCGTCCTCCCCGACTCTTGTGACCACCACCACGTCACAGTCTCCTCCCCTTGTCGGCTTTCCTAAGCTCGATGTGGTCCTACCGAAGCCTCGTGTGTCCTACCCGAGCAGCCCCTCACCCTCGAGCTCACCTATCGTGATACCGTTCTCCGTTGCCCACAATCATTGCTCCGATGATTCCTCGCCGCATCCAAGGAGGCTTACATGCTCTAGGTAAGAGCATCTCCACTAGGCTCCCCAACAACCCCCCAGGAGCATTTTTTTAGCGTCGGTTGTAAAAAAACGTCCCAGTCATGAATTCAAGACCTCGTTTTTAGCCGGATGTGACGAACGTTACGGTCGGCGCGCCCACCCCACACCCAGCTCCCTGGGGGCAGCTAGGGACACAGGCGTTTGCCTTTTGCATGCGCAGGCCCACCTGCCAGCGTCTCTCTCTCGTCCCTTTCCCTCCCTGGCCCACCCACGTGCTCCCCTCCACACACCCATCCCCCCTCTCTCTCGGCTGCAACTCCTCTCTTATCCTTCTCCTTCTCTCACCTCGCTGCGCTCGGCATGCCGCCGCCCTCGCCTCGCCGCGCACAGGGACGGCAGGATGAAGGAGCTCCGGGCCGGCTCCGCGCCTCCGCGTCTCCACGTCCCCTGGCTCCGCTCGCCGGCGGCCTCCTCCGTCCTTCGCGCCCTTCGGTCATTCTGGTGCAGCGGCGTGCCCATCGGCATCGGCGGTTCGAAGAACCGCACGGCGAGGCTGGCACGGCCCCCGTCTGCTCCGGGTGGCCCAGCTGGATCCCGAGCAGCAGGTCTGCCGCGAATAACCCAGGTCGTCCACGAACCCCTTGGCGCCGTCCAGCGCGCCGCGGAACGGCTCCAGCACGAAGGTCCCGTCCAGCACTAGGCACTGGGCGAACTCGTTGGCCGGCATCCATGTGACGCGCCCGTGGTGCAGCGCGCCACTTGTGGCGCTCCATCTCATGCAGCCGCCGCTTGCCAGCGTGGAGAGAGCCGATGGACACCACCTGCGGCATGTAGGCGCGCTCGTCGCCCTCGCGGAGGGACTTGGGCACGCGTGCTCTTTGGTGGCGTCCTGCTGCTGTAGCAGCGCGTCCGCCGAGGCTGCGGTGGTCTCCGCCGATGCCTTCGCGGCAAGTACCTCCCACAACACGGCCTCCAGCGACGCTGGAGAAGGTGCAGAGCCGGCTGCCGCTGCTGCCGCCGTCCTGGACGGGGAGGCGCAGCGGGAAGCGCAGGTCCGGAGGTGAATGGCGAGAGGGAGGAGCAGAAGCAGGTGGCGAGGGAGAAGGAGATGGGGTGAATGGACGGCGGCGAGGTTGGGTGGAGAGAAGGAGGAGCAGGGCCATGCCGCCTCCACCTCCATGGCCGACCAGAGGAGAGACAGACGAGAGGGTAGGGGGGACAACAAGTGGACTTTTTTGACCCCAGGTTAAAATTATCGCCGGCAGCCCCTCAGGCGGCGAAAAAAATGCCTCCTGGGGGGCTCAACGGCTGGAGATGCTCTAACGCCCTTGTTTTGTATCCCCTCCTCCCAAGTCTCTCAATGCATCTAGTTTTTTTTTAAACAAGGCAAAAAATTTGCCATTTTCATTAATTAAAAAAAGTTTAGACATAAGCCGCAAAGCGGAAAAAGAAAAAAGGTCTACTCTCGCGGCATAAGTAGGCTCAAATGCTTGGCTCCAGCAAGTGCCCAGAGGCGGGCTTCCTCCTTGATTCTGCTGACGACGATCGTTATTGGAGTGGCCATGTTGCGAAAAATTCTTGCATTTCCGTTCCTTTCAAATTTCCCATGAAACCAACATCATAACCGAAGCAAGGGCCTCCCTGTGTCTAGTTTGATGCTCGCATAGCGCCGCCATTCGCTGGAAAGTTGTTGCAGTGAAGTTTCGGCCATCCCGCGTGCCCGTGCTTGATTCCCTAGCTACGCAACTCTCCCCGCTAGCTCACGTCTCGACCAACGTGCGTTCCTCGATGCTACAAAGTGTGACTCAAGTGCTCCCGGGGCACCCTGGCACAGTCGTAATCCCAGGGTCTACACACAATTAGAGGACTCCTGATGGGCTTTATGCAAATTTGCAGGAGCTTACTCCCTAACCGTTGGATCGTCAACAGGTGCCCACGGAGGTTACATAGTCACTCTTCTAAAATGTGCAATGAAATTAAGTTGATAGATCAAGGGCATGTAAAGTGGTCGATGAAACGATCTCCTCTTATGTATTCCATGTCATGTAGAAAAGCCAAAAGAACAGGTTATACAACGCATTGTATCTGAACATTATCTCCAACAATTATTATTGTCTATTTTCTTTTCCGTTTCTGTCTTACAGCGTCTGCGCGATGAGACCAGCTTGCCAGATCAATGCGAAAAGAAAGTGCGGTTTTCTGAGGATAGCCGTATCACCACATCCAGCTCAAAAGGTGCAATTCTTGTCACATGCACCCGGCTCATCATGCAACTTATCTTTCGGAGCAGAAATAACCCTTAAATTTGGACAACAAAAAGGCTACAGAACTGTACAGCTCTCAGTAAGAAAACTGGAACCTCCTGTTACGACTTAGGAAAACTATTGTTCTGATATCACATGTCTAGCTTACTCACAAAAAAAAATTTACTGTTAGCTGGTGCAATTTCCTAAGGCCGTCATTGCCTCTCTGCTACATGACTTGTACACCGGTCACTGCTAGGCGCTAGCTGCCAAGGACCAAGGTTGAACTGAACCGCTGATGACCCAACACATCATCATCTGCTAGATGCAGAATCCGAAAGCAATGGTTGATGGATGGAACTCTTGTTCCTACGCAAGTCGGTTAGTAAATAATCAAGATAGGTCCCAGTCGACGACTCCAAATTCCCCGGGGCTTGGGCATGTCCGTCGGTTTGCTCAATTTGCTGGAGAACATCGATGGCACTAGGTCGGTACACGTTCCTCAAGTATCTGAGAGCCAGCACCGGGCCCATTCCTGCGGCAACAATCAGCTGGGAAAAATATATTTTCACCATAGATAACGGTCAGGCCACAGTCATAGCTATAAAGAGTATATATAACCAACAACAGTAGACTCACGGCCATGGTGATCCAGTATGAAGGTTGATTACACAGATGCCACATGACAGTGTGCATCTGAAGGGTTGGTACCGCACTGAGTATTAGGTTGATCATGTAGAAGGCTACAAAGTTCCCCCATATGAGGGTGATTTGTGGACAAGTGAATGAGCTGAAGACAGAAGACAGAAGACAGTGTAAGTGAAGTACGCTATGATGTGCTTGTAGCAACAAACCGTGAGAACTTACTTAGTATCCAGGGTCACCACAAAAGCCTGCAACCAAATGCATCCAGACAGGGCAACCATGGAGAGTTCCTCCATATCACTTTTCTCATCAGCATACGCGTTGATGGTAATTAGGAAAACAACAAATGCCTGAAACCACAAAAGATTAAAATCTCGTTATGAGATTAGATTTCCATGTGCAGCTAAAGCATAGTGGATGTAAAGGATCATGCGTGAGCCATGATTAGGTACTCATTTACATACAGGAAATAAATCAAGACAAAAAAATCATCGACTTCATGTACTAATAGTGCACACTGCATTTGGTTAGCACACTGACTGATAGGTGTATGTGTTATTCACTGCATATTCAGGCCTACTGAAAAATCTCACAAGCTGCTCGTCAACAAGTGGTTTGTTGTCCACAATAGATTGCATTAACAGAGCAAGAGATACTTGAACAGAACCTTCACTACTACCCACGTCCCAACCACTGCATCCACTACACTTCAATATATTCTTCAAGATACGGAAACCCAAATGAGTACAACATAAAAAGAATGAAAGAGTAATGTTTATTTTACATGGTACAGCGATCGCCCAAACCATTCAGCAAATGTACTGCGATTCAAGAGCCTGGAAACACAATGAAACTACTCATATTAGTCATGCCACAAAACAGCTACATAGCACACTTACAAGAAGCCTCAACAAATAAAAATGAAGGAACAAAAAAATTCTGTTTGTACCTCCCAGCTTGAGAATAAAGTAAAATCTGGGGATATCGCAGAACTGTTGTTTCAGAGATATCCTTGTCAAAAATTATTGTCATAACCGGAAGACTTGTGTAGAAAACATTGTAGGCCATCAGGCTAATCGAGTTGAAGATACTAGTTCCAGAAAGCCCTGACGAAAAGGAAAAACTAACATAGGACCCAGGTCAGCAGTCCATACGTAGTGGCTTCCCAGTATAATCAGAGGTACTGCTAATGGAAAGAGCATTAGGAGGCTAGACTCACAGAATCTGTATAAAGCAAATCAACAGCGACTTGTAGAAGGAGTACTGCGAAATGAATGCTGTGCGATTGTATGAATATCGACCATGGACAAGTATCAACCTTCTGAGAAACTTGAACTCTGCAAAACAATTGGAAAAACATACATACTTAGACTTCGTAAAAGTACATGGAATTTGGAGGTAGAGTTCAACAAAAGGATAAGATGGTAGGGATTCTCAGTACAAAGACATGATCCATTGGACATTTTCTTTTTCAGATGAAAAAATGATACCAGTTCATATGGATAAACAAAGGTCGAAAATTCACAATCTCTGCCTACACTAGTTTGGAATCTCTATACAGGGTTCAGAAGACTGGATGGTCAAAACCAGAGCCAGACATGGAGTGGGTTTCTAGGACCTGGCTTCAGCTAGAAAGACGATTAAAGCAGCCTTCAAAAGTTCTAGACGACCACATAATGTTTAACATTGTGTCCAACTTAAAATAATGCAAGCATAAGAACACCTCTGAGCTCAACAATACAAAGGCAGCACTGACATACACATTACAAGGTAAATGTAAAATCAGGAAACTCTGTAAAATTAATAAAAGATGCATACTTCCAATGCTATAATCAGCAGCTCTTGCAGCTTGCAGTCCCTCCCTACCACTAATCCCTACTCCAACGTTAGCCTCTTGAATCATTCTTACATCATTACCACCATCACCAATTGCTAGAGTTAAAGAACCAGATGATTTCAGGATCCCAACAAGCTGCACAAATGCAAAATAAAGTTAGTTTTCAAGTGACCAGCTAAATAGCAGCAGCGCATGATATGTTATTGAGTAGCATCACGATCTACATCAATATTTCAGACTCTTGCTCTCTATCAGGATCTACATTGTGTCCCTCATTAAGTAATTATTAACACTAGCAAGATGCCCGTGCATTGCACGGAACACCAAGATGCATTTATTTTACAAAAAATCTGTTGTGATTGACCCATGAGGGAGTAATCTTATGTGTAAAAACTAACGGCATCTGCAGCTGCAGGTTTACTTAACTCAGCACGTACACTGCTGATGCAGATCCTCCCCGACACTGACCTGCGCAAGCACGTAGATGGCGCCGTCCGTGTCCCAACAGCTCAGACTGAGCGGAGTGGGGGAGACGAGAAAGAGGAGAGATAAGGTGAGGAGTGGGGCGTGGTGGTGGTAGGTGGTCGGACTGAGCGGAGGCATGGGGATGGACAACGCCGTCAGCGGCCACCATGCCAGATTGTTCCAGAGGCTTCCTTTTTTAATTGCTCAATAATGAGGTTATGTGAGATAAGGATGAACGAGGGAAGGCCTTATATGCAAATGTGGAGAGAGGGCGGGTATCTTTTTGCAAAATTGCCATAGTTTGCTTTCTATCCCTTGGATATAGATAATAGATCGGACGGTCTATATTGCAGGATGGCAGGCACACCATCATCATCAACTCGGTTTTTTATAAGAGTAGAGATAGAGATAAAGTCCAGTAAGTCCAGTTGAATGCTACGGCTCCATTTGCATCAAGGTGGATTATAATAGTATGGGATGTCATTAGTAGAATCACGAAAAATAAATCAAAATTGTAAATGATCTTGCCCAACATGAGGATCTTCGGTACCAAAGACGACATATACTCATCCCATTCAGTTTTTTTAAAACCAATTTACATGTCAAAAGGTAAGAAAACTGTTGGTAGAAACAGCCAAAGGGAAACCTGTGCTTTCTGCAAAGGTGTCATCCGACAGCATATTGCTGTTCTTGACATCATGGCCAGCTTAGTGAAAGATTCCAGCGAACGCTTCAGAATTATTTCGAGTGCCCAACCATCCAAAACGAATGCAAGATCCTGCATAAACAGATTTGACATGAAGTACTCCAGTCAACCAAAACAAACTATGAACCCATTCAGAAGTAACATAGTTTAAGTTTGACAAACACACTAAAGAATATGATAGCAAATATGATATGATAGTTCAAACTGAATATACAAAACGAAAAAAAAATCCTGAAGATTTAACATATACTCCCTCCGTTCCTTTATCTTAAGTGTACTTGCTTTCTCCTGCTTCTAAAGATTTGAGTTGGTGGTGAGTTCACTCACCCATTCACTCTTTCTCCTACCCATGGGACCCACTGAATCCATACCTAATATTAAAAGGACGAAAGGAGGATTGTTTCTTCCCAATTTGTTTCGTACATCATCCCCTCCCATACGGTGGTTTTTACGTATGTCATTCCCTCCCTGTAGTATCGAATCCATCACTGCACAGGACCGACCCGGCCACGATCACCCCACCTGTGCCTACATACAACCACACGAACGACAGGATAAGCGATGTCGCCCAAGATATACCTAGCACATCTATTGTCATCGTCGAAGTACGGTAACCACCACAAGACGTGCGGCTGCATATCGTCTGATCCCAGCCGCACGCAGGAACACATACATGGCGATGGGGTCGTCGTTGCCGTGGCTGACCATGCCGACGGCCGACATACCACCACATGTGGCACGACACCCGCTCCATCCGACTCCCCTGATCCATCCCCTCCTCCCGAATTTGTCAGCAATTACTCTCGATCCTCTTCTCCATGCGTTGCTCAACAAGTAGTCGCACGAGATGGCGTGGAGGCGGCCAGAGGTCTGTCATGATCCTGCACACCTAGGGCCGCGCAAGTTCCTCGATGGACACTGTGCGGTGCGGCTCGACCTTGGCTGACGCACTCATCCACAACAAGCCGCGGCCCAGGAAGCGCTTGGGCGTAGGGGCAGCAGCCGAGCGGTGGAAGCGGTGGAAGCGGCGCAGGGATTCTGATGTGGATGCCGGAACAAGGACGGGTGCTTCCAGATCAGGTGCGATCTGGTTGTTGCAACTTGCAACTCTGAGCACCCTTACCCGATGGCTTCGGTTTCCCCTTCGGGCATCTAAGCCCAACAGATCACGACAGTTCCCGCCCCACGATCGAGCCGGCGCATGGCTTGCCTTTGAGAAGTTAACGAAGACCCTTCGCCCTACTCCGCAAGTCGGTCAGGGGCTACACCCACCAGGTGCACTATCGGGCTCCCAATATCTACAAAGGGCAAGAAAACCGCCCTGTTCATGCTTCGCTCATTTCGACATTTTTTAAGATGGTTTTTGTGAAACCGGATGTCTCCAACAACAAAGATAGGGAGGTCGGACACCTTGCACACCATGCACGGTTTTCCTCGATTTCCTCCTGACGAGCCCGACAGGTCGTGTTATCTCCAACCTCTTCAAGGCGAAGATCATTTTTCCTCCCAAGGATACTTAGGACTCCATCAAGACCACGCCAAGCATACCAAGATGGCGCATTCAGTTCGACATCGACCCAGATGCAGCCGAGCTCATGACGGACTCAAGGGCTACTGACGGTACACAGTACCAGGGGTATCCAACCTCCGGGGAAGTCGGTTGCCAGATCGGCCTTAGGGCGCAGCTATAGGCCAAGCCCCTTGCCGTGCCAGCAGGCCTCCCAAGACCGGCCCACCAAGCCGACTGTTGGCCCACCAGGGGCGACCTTAACTTGTACTCCAACATACATGTATCAATAGATCTGATAGGACTCTACTATGTAAACCGACTTGGGCTCATGTAACCCTACCCCTTGTTCACATATATAAGGGGGGGGGGGGGTAGGGGGCTCCAAAGTCAGCATCCAATCTATGTCAAGATCTCTCATATGAGACACCAATCAATACAATCAGACATGCAGGATGTAGGGTATTACCTCCACCGCGAGGGCCTGAACCTACGTAAAATCGTTCATCTCATGTGCACCCTATTCTGATCCTCTATGCGTACTGTGCCCCATAAGCAACCCTATCATGGGGTTTGCCTGTATTATGCACCGACAGACACGGTGCTGACCCCCTTCCACACCGTCAGACGCCGATTGCATCAACCTCATCTTCCCCATGTCCTCCACCAATGACCTACCAGCAAAGGCGGTTACTACAGCCAGCGCTGCAGCCCGGCGCGGCAGCTCTATCTGGTCACTGCCAGGAGTTGCAAATCCGCTAGCCTCCCCTACCGCCCCTTCTTAGGTCCACGTGGAGCCGCCACCGGTCGTTGGCAGCGCATCCGCACTGATGGCACTGCCCAAGGTTTCCTTCCTGTCGATCTTCTTGCCGGCGGCCGTGGGCGTCGTGAGGATCCACTGCAGCTTCAGCTCTACGGCCGAGACAGTGACCACGTCGAAGACTATATCATTGGGTTGTAGGCTGTATGAGAATTGGGTGTCCCAGCGCTTGGGGTTTTCCCTTGGCAGGGCCACGGTTTCTGCAACAACAACAACAATAACAAAGCCTTTAATCTCAAACAAGTTGGGGTAGGCTAGGGTTGAAACCCATAGGATCTTGCGACCAACTCATGGTTCTTGCACATGGATAGCAAGCTTCCACGCACCCCAGTCCATGGCTAGTTCTTTGGTGATACTCCATTGGTGATACTCCAATCCTTCAGATCTCTCTTTAGGGACTCCAGCCCCGAAGCCCTCCGCTATGCCGTGGCTGACTTGCGCCCAATCGTGGCAAAGCTGCAGACGCGTATTGAGCCTTGGCAGCGGAGGTGGCTGTCTAAGGCGGCCCGCACGATTCTCATAAACTCATCCCTGTCCAGTCTCCTCTTGTTCCTCATGAGCTTCTATAGCTTGCACGAATCTCTGCATCACGAGATCGCCAAAGTCCAGTCCCGTTTCTACTAGGCGGGCGACAACAATAAACAGAAATACCATATGGTCAGCTGGCCAGACATCTGCAAGCCTCGGGAGCAAGGGGGCCTTGGGATCATGTGCTCTAAGCGCATGAACATCGCCCTATTATCCCGATGGCTTTGGCGGATTGCACAAGGGCAAGGTGGCCTCTGATTAGACATTATCCGAAACAAATACCTACGTGGGCAGCCCCTCGCCTTCTGCCAGAGATCTGGCGGCTCCCAGTTCTGGCAGTCGGTCATCCAACTGCTCCCGGTGCTTCACATTGGGACATCCATCTCGGTTGGTTCTGGTGCTGCGACTCTATTCTGGTTTGACCGTTGGGCGGGAGACTCCCCCTTCGCTGCGCGCTTCCCCGACCTCTTCTCCATCGCCGTTGATCCTAGGATCTCTGTTGAGAGGGCCCTTATTGACTTAGGGCGCCTCGCCTTCCGAAGACCATTTGGGCCTCCGGATGTTGCCGCCTGGCAGGAGCTGCTTGACTGCCTTGCCCTCCACGAGCCTCTAGTTGACGCTGGCCCGGATCTCGTTAGGTGGCGCCTGGAGCCGTCGGGACAGTTCTCCACCAAATCCCTTTACCGGGCCATTGCCCCCTCCTCCGCCCCCCTCCCCTTGCAGTGGTTTGGCCAGTCCGCCTTCCCCTGAAGATCCGGATCTTCATGTGGCAATGGATTCGCGGACGGATTCCGTCCGGTGCGGAGGTCCGTAAGCGCAATGGCCCGGGTAGTGGCCTTTGTCCGCTCTGTGGTGTCCCCGAAGACTCGAATCACATCTTCTCTTGTGTGTCCGCCCAATTTCTTTGGGGTTGGTTGGTAGCAGGTGCCACACCAATTTCCCCGACATGTTCGCTGAACTCCAGGCCTCCCCCCCCCCCCCCCCCGCATTCTCGCCACATTAGGTGGCTGTAGATTGGGACCCTCGCTTGGACCCTCTGGACGATCCGCAATAGACTTGTGATTCAGCACATTCCGCTTCGACATGCTACTGACGCCCTCTTCAAACTGTCTGGTTACTTGCAGCTTTGGCGGCCGCTTAGCCGCCCCCAGGACCGTGACGCCATCTTTGCCTTCATCGCTGACCTTCGCTCGATGGTTGTCCGTTTGTCGCCGCCGCTCCCTCCGCCACCTCCCGAGCCGGATTAGGGGCCGGGCTCCCTCTCCGGCTCCCTTGTTTTTAATTTGGGCTTGTTGAGCTGTGCCCTCAGCAGAACCTCTTGTACTTTGTGTTGTGAGACGTGTGTGTGTGGTGTGAACCTTCTCGTGTACTGCTTTGTGGCGGTTTGCTTTATCTATAAAGCGGGGCCAAAGCCTTTTTCGGTAAACTTCCTACTGCCATGTTGAATATATATCATGCATGCATGGTAGGCTAGCTCATGTTGATTTCAAGTTTGCTCAAATCTATAAGCATACACTTTTTAAGAATGTTGTTAACGGGGCATACAATATTAAATGGGATACTAAAATGTGGAGAGATCTCAAATGTTGAATTTTGCTAACCTATTGAACGTACTACAGTCCTGAACTTTGGCATTAGAAACATAGGATATAGATCCCTCGCATCACTCTCCAAGGGGCCGGCTCGAGCGAAACCTAACCCGCTGCCACCCCCCTCTGAATACCCGCCCCCACGCAGCCGTCAGGCGACACTGCCGGGCAAAACCCGTGCGGCAGCCGGCGGCGGCAAGATTCCCTCGCTTGGTGGCGCGTAGTGGCTAGCCCTCCACGGCTTGGTGTGCGACGCGAGGTTGGGCGCCAGGAGGCGGTCCCCGAGCTCTCTCGCCGACAGCGAATGGCTGCAGTGGTGGCGCGCCATTGCTAGGCCGGCGCGATGGCCTCTGAGCGGCACGGATCTGGCACATCCGGCTCGGAGGTTTGGGAGCTGGGGCGGCTGCAGCGTGCGTCCTCAGCTATGGGAGGCTCGGCCCTTCTGCCTATGTGCACCGGCGAGTCTGGTGGTGGCGTCCCGAAGGCTTTGATCTGGCAGTTGTGTGGTGCTCCTCCAATCCAGCCACGCGAAGCCAACGGCTAGTGTTGGGGCTGCAGCGAGACATGGACGTGGAGTCCCGATCTGGCGAGATGGAGTGGGGTGGCGGCCCCTCCCTGCGTGGGCTGGTTGATCGCGGGCTGGTTGCAGATCAACGGCGAAGTGGGCGTTGTCTCCTTCGTGCGGCATAGGTGTCTGGGCGCTGGATCTGGCTGGTGCTAGCAGGATCTGACTTGTCGGCGTACCGGCGGTGAGGTAGATGGCTCCACTGTGGTGGTGGCGCTGCCACGACGCTAGGGGCGTGCGAGTCAATGGAGGTGCGGAGCGTGAGGGTGTGTTGTTGGGCGGTGCTTCGGGCTAAAGCTTGTCGGGCTCTTGCCGGCTGACGACGTCGGCATCCGCGGATGTCGTTTCACTTCCGTAGCATCTACATCTTACTAGTTTCGTACTCCCTCCGATCTAAAAAAAGTGTCGTGGTTTTAGTTCTTGAACTAAACCACGACACTTTTTTGGATCGGAGGGAGTACTAAAATTCCACAATGTAAGGTGCATTTGTTGTAATCGCACATAATCCCGTTTTTACCCCTCCACCATGTTAGAGTTATAATATAAGTCATGTACCCCTTTGTATTTATCCCGTTGTATAAGGGGTTTCCTACATATGTTCCACACCTGTACATGTATATATATATCAGCCTATGGCCTCATGGGAATACAAGTTGCTTATTCCTAACATGGTATTAGAGCTAGGTCAATTTTTTGCACGCTGCAACTCGTGCGTTTGATCCGTCTCTACATCCCGATCGCTCTCCAACCGGGCCGCTCGAAGCGTCCCCGCTCGATCTCGTCTCGCAGGCCCCCGATCTATCTCCTGCTCCCGCCGGCTTTGATCTCGTCCCGCAGGTCCCGCCGGCTTCGATCTTGTCCCGTAGGTCCCGCCGGCTTCGATCTAGTCCTGCAGGTCCCTGATCGATACCTCCCGATCGAACCCCTGCTCCAGCCAGCCCGATCGATCTCGTCCCGCAGGCCCCGATCGCTCCCTTGCCGCAGGTCCTGGACTCCCACAGGCCCTGCTCCAGCCGGCCCCGCCTGCTGCTGATTTCGCCCCCGGCTGCTGCGGGTCTTCAGCCGATCGACTGCCTTCCGCTCCCTGATCCCTGTTGATAAAAAAAATGTCTGCTGCATCGGGCTATGTTGCTGTCCTTCGCTGTCCGGTGATCTTTGATGGTACTAACTACACCGAGTTCACTGGCTTTATGCGCATTCACATGCGTGGCATCCGTCTCTGGGGTGTTCTTTTCTGGCGAGGTCTGCTGTCCGCCACGTCCGGTTCCTCCGGTGGCCCCTACTCCGCCGACTCCACTGGTTCTTCCTACGGATGCTAATCAGGCCGCCAAGGATGCGGCTAAGCTTGCTGATGAGGCTACTGATCGTGCTTATGATGAGACGGTTTTGGCTTATGAGGAGGCTCTTCAGACGTATCATGGTGCTCTGTCTGTTTACACCCAGTGGCTTGATGATGATGCTCGTGCTGCAGCTGTTCTCACTGCTAGTGTTCTGCCTCAGTTTGCTTCTGAGTTTCTGGGTCTTCCTACTGTCTTTGAGATGTGGACCCGTCTTCGTCAGCGCTATGAGCCCTCTGGTGATGCCTTATACCTTTCTGTGGTCCGTCAGGAGCATGCTCTTCAGCAGGGTGACTCTACTGTTGATGACTTCTATGCACAGAGTTCTGCTATCTGGCGCCAGCTTGATTCTCTCCGCAGTGCTGGTTGTCGTACTTGCCCCTGTTGCCAGGCTGTCCAGGCCAATTTGGAGTTTCATCGCGTCTACGAGTTCCTGTCTCGGCTCCGTAAGGAGTTTGAGCCCCGGCGTGCTCAGTTGTTTGCTCGTGGCCGTATTTCTCTCATGGAGGCGCTTTCTGAGATTCGTGCTGAGGAGACTCGCTTACGTGGTGCTGGTTTGCTGGAGGTTCCCTCTGTGCTCGCTACTCGGGCTTCTTCCACGCCACCTGCTGCACCGACCCCTTCTCGCTCGAGTGCTCCGCCGCTCTTGCCCACTCCTTCTGGAGGCTCAGGTCGCCCTCGTCCACATTGTGACTACTGCAACAATGATGGTCATATTGAGTCCCAGTGCTACACGAAGAGGAAACACCTGCGCAAGGCGCGATCATCATCTTCAGGGACTTCGTCATCTACCTCGACAGCTTCAGCCATTGCTTTGACTGAGCAGGATATTCTGAGACTTAAGCGTCTGCTCGCGGCTTCAGGTTCTTCCTCGACGGGTACTGCTGGTTCTGTGACTGATGCTTCCCGCACTGAGCAACCGCCCTCTACACAGTCAGGTACATCCCCATGGGTTCTGGACTCTGGAGCTTCTTTTCATATGTCTTCTCATTCTTCCACTTTGTCCTCTCTTCGATCGCTGGATTCTCCTGTTCATGTCTTCACTGCTGATGGTACTCCACTTTCTGTTGCTAGTAGAGGCAATCTTTCCACTCCTTATTCTGTTCCTGATGTTGCTCATGTTCCTCGACTTACCATGAATCTGTTTTCTGCTGGTCAACTTACTGATTCTGGTTGTCGCGTCATCCTTGACGTTGACTCTTGTTCTGTCCAGGACCGTCGCACGCACACTCTGGTTGGGGCTGGCCCTCGCCGCCGTGATTCTCAGGGTCTTTGGGAGTTGGACTGGCTTCATGTTCCTTCCGCTGCCACCACCATCGCCAGTTCCTCCGCTTCAGTCGCCTCCGTTACTGGTTCCTTCAAGCAGTGGCATCATCGACTTGGTCATCTGTGTGGTTCTCGGTTGTCGTCTTTAGTTCGTCGAGGTCTTCTGGGGTCTGTCTCAGGAGATGTCTCTTTAGAGTGTCAGGGTTGTCGTCTTGGCAAGCAGATTCAGTTACCATATTCACATAGTGAGTCAGTGTCTAAGCGTCCTTTCGATTTAGTCCATTCTGATGTATGGGGTCCGGCTCCTTTCGCTTCGAAAGGTGGTCATAAATACTATATTATTTTCATAGATGATTTCTCTCGTTACACATGGCTTTATTTCATGACTTCTCGTAGTGAGGTGTTGTCTATTTATAAGCGTTTTGCTGCCATGGTTCATACTCAGTTCTCTTCACCCATTCGTGTTTTTCGTGCTGACTCCGCTGGCGAGTATATCTCTAAGATGTTGCGTGGTGTTCTTGCTGAGCAAGGAACTCTCTCTCAATTCTCTTGTCCTGGTGCTCATGCTCAGAATGGTGTGGCTGAGCGAAAGCATCGACATCTTCTTGAGACGGCTCGTGCATTGATGATTGCTGCCTCTCTCCCGCCTCATTTTTGGGCTGAGGCCGTCTCCACCTCCACCCATCTTATCAATATACGGCCTTTCGCTGTTCTACAGGGTGGTGTTCCTTTCGAGCGTCTTTTTGATCGTTCTCCCGATTATTCGATGCTTCGCTTGTTTGGTTGTGTTTGCTATGTTCTTCTTGCCCCTCGCGAACGCACCAAACTGACCGCTCAGTCTGTTGAGTGTGTCTTCTTAGGCTACAGTGATGAGCATAAGGGCTATCGTTGTTGGGATCCTATCGGTCGTCGGATGCGTATCTCTCGAGACGTGACTTTTGATGAGTCTCGTCCCTTCTACCCACGCTCATCTTCCTCGACTTTTTCAGTGGAGGATACCTCTTTCCTCCCTTTTCCTGACTCACCTATCACCCCCGTCGAGCCTGTGCCTATTCGTTCCACTCCCTCTGCTTCTCCACCTCTCGTCGATTTGCAGCCACCCTCTTCCCCGGTCTCCTCGCCTAGCATGTCACCGGATTCTACACCTTCATCTCTGGTGACTTCTTCGTCGCCACCCCCCGATTCTACCTTGGCGATTCCTCCTTCTATTGTTCCATCTTTTTCATGACCTGTGGATGCCTCCGTGGATGAGTCGTCATCTTCCTCTCAGCCTACTTATGGCTTGCGTTCTCGTCCTCGTCCGCCTGTTGATCGCTTTGGATTTCCCACCGCTGGTGCTGCTGTTCTTGAGCCGACTTCTTATCGTCAGGCTGTTGTTCATCCTGAATGGCAGTTTGCGATGGCAGAGGAGATTGCTGCTCCTGAACGCACTGGTACCTGGGATCTTGTTTCTCTTCCTCCCGGAGTCCGTCCCATCACTTGTAAGTGGGTCTACAAGGTTAAGACTCGCTCTGATGGTTCTCTTGCGTCACAAAGCTCGTCTTGTGCTTGTGGTTTTCAGCAGGAGCATGGTCGTGATTATGACGAGACTTTTGCTCCTGTGGCCCATATGACCACTGTTCGTACACTTCTTGCCGTTGCTTCTGCACGCCACTGGTCTATATCTCAGCTTGATGTTAAGAATGCCTTTCTTAATGGTGAGGTGCGTGAGGTGTACATGCAGCCACCACCTGGGTATTCTGTTCCTGATGGCATGGTATGTCGTCTTCGTCGCTCTCTCTATGGCCTTAAGCAAGCCCCCCGCGCCTGGTTTGAGCGTTTTGCCTCTGTGGTCACTGCCGCTGGTTTTTCAGCAAGTGCTCATGATCCAGCATTGTTTATTCACCTTTCTCCTCGTGGTCGGACTCTTCTTCTTCTCTATGTTGATGACATGATCATCACTGGGGATGACCCCGAGTATATTGCCTTTGTAAAGGCCCGTCTTAGTGAGCAGTTTCTTATGTCTGATCTTGGACCTCTTCGCTACTTTCTTGGGATTGAAGTCTCTTCTACCTCTGATGGCTTTTTTATATCCCAGGAAAAGTATATCCAGGATCTTCTTGCTCGTGCTGCTCTTACTGACGAGCGCATTGTTGAGACTCCTATGGAGCTCAATGTTCACCTCCGTGCTACTGATGGTGATCCTCTCCCTGACCCGACGCGTTATCGTCATCTTGTTGGCAGTCTTGTCTATCTAGCTGTCACTCGTCCGGACATCTCTTATCCGGTTCATATTCTGAGTCAGTTTGTCTCTGCTCCCACATCGGTTCACTATAGTCATCTCCTTCGTGTTCTCCGATATCTTCGGGGCACGATCTCTCACCGTCTATTCTTTCCTCGCTCCAGTTCTTTACAGCTTCAGGCCTATTCGGATGCTACGTGGGCTAGTGATCCTTCAGATCGCCGTTCACTTTCTGCTTACTGTGTTTTTCTTGGTGGTTCTCTCATTGCCTGGAAGACGAAGAAACAGATTGCAGTTTCCCGTTCGAGTGCCGAGGCTGAGTTGCGAGCAATGGCTCTTTTGACGGCAGAGGTGACTTGGTTACGGTGGTTACTTCAGGATTTTGGTGTTTCTGTCACTACACCGACTCTGCTCTTATCTGACAGTACAGGTGCTATTAGCATTGCGCGCGATCCTGTGAAGCATGAGCTCACCAAGCATATTGGTGTTGATGCTTTCTATGTGTGCGCTGGTGTGCAGGATCAGGTTATTGCTCTTCAGTATGTGCCTTCCGAGTTACAATTGGCGGATTTCCTGACGAAGGCCCAGACTAGAGCACAACATGGCTTTTATCTCTTCAAACTCAGTGTTGTTCATCCACCATGAGTTTGAGGGGGGGTGTTAGAGTTATAATATAAGTCATGTACCCCTTTGTATTTATCCCGTTGTATAAGGGGTTTCCTGCATATGTTCCACACCTATACATGTATATATATCGGCCTATGGCCTCATGGGAATACAAGTTGCTTATTCCTAACACACCACATACATGGAAACCTCACGTCCTCATGTTAAAATCAAGCAACCTCCCTAACACGAGCCAACCTCCCAATGATTTGGTTGAAAAATAAACTCCCAATTGATTGGTTTGCATGCGCTGCTGATTCCTTGGGATATGCCATTGCATGGGCCATGCAAGGCGAGCGGGCGATCTGCACGCACCCTCAAATCACTGGATGAGGTCCATAATTGATATACCTGCTGCTAACCACCAAACTAATCGAGGGTAATTTTGTCCGAAATGCTCCATAATTCCGTTCCTTGGTCATTGTGCCAAAATAATACAGCTCAGATAAAGGAACGGAGGGAGTATGACCTAAAGGCATTGCAGCTAATGTAACGTATTGTCTGAGCATCTAATGTATTGACGTAAGACTAATGTCATTTTCTCATGTATACCATTTCTGCTATAAAAATGGGGTACAGAAGATATTTGCCACACATAAGATTTGATACTACCCGTGTAAGGTACAATATGGAATCCAGAAAAAATACCTTTCTTTCCAACGCAGTCTTCATAATTGTCAGTGCCCTCTCTAAGCTCTGTAATATGTCATCTTCAGTTTTTCCATTGATGGACAACAATTGACCTTTGGACTCTGCAGGAGATACAAGAGTTGCAGTGATAATTTTGGCAACAGATTGATGGATACAAAATAGTGTTGTCTTATGATCAATGATCTGCAGTACTGACCACATGGTAAAGCATAAATTTAGCTTAATGGAAAAATTGTGTTCTTGAGATGCTTTTCCTGTTTATACCACAAACGCATTCCTGTCTATACCACAAATGAGTGTGATACTGGCAATATGGTTGTGCAAAGGCTATTGAGGATTTGGGCCCTCTGGAACAGTCATGCAATAAATGTCCTACACCTACTCTAAATCTGTTTTAATGTGTGGTTTTTATTTCTGAGATGCCTGCAGTAAGTTGCCATTTTAATACATAATTCTGTTTTGACAAATACAACTTCTCAGTCTGGCGGTACAAATAGGATGACCATTTTCTGACAGTTAGCTGTCCATGAACTCCTAGTAACCATCTTCTAGTCGTAACTTAGAACCAACCACACCACGCTTATTGGCAAGAACGAACTAAGATCTTATACTGGAAAGAGATTAAAAGATGGTAGACGAACCACGTAAGAACTTTCAATGCTTGATGAGTGAAATACTAGTAACTAGTAATAGTAACCAACCGATAAAAGCACCAATGAAATAATAAAAGATGAAAGAGGCTTGGTGGATTATTCCTCCTGCTCTAAGACAATTCATCACAACAGGACAAGTGTCACAGAACATTTGCCAGATAATCTATTTCTAGTGATAATACAGTACCAGGTGTTATGAGGTTACAGAGAAGTCCAATCTGGATTGCTGTAGTTTGCTTATCACCAGTTAGCATCCACACATTGATTCCAGCCTTCCTTAGCAATTTAATAGTTTCAGGCACACCATCCTACCAGGTCACAACAATCTATGAGAAGGAGAACGGCAAGCATGCAATTGCACAAGTAATTCCACTGATTATTAGAAAAAACAACTAACAAATAATACCTGGAGACGGTCCTCTATGGCAGTGATGCCAAGAATGTGAATACCTTGCTCTAAGCTGTTACAGACTTCGGCAATTTTATGCTGTATATTATGAAGCTTGTAATATGCCTCAAAAATATAAAAAGATACAAACTAAGTGAACCATTATGAACTGGTAAGGTCAGGAGTGATTTACCTCCCTGTTGTCCAGTGAGCAGCTAGCATCTTGAAATTTTTTGGACCATTCTTTATATTCATCTTCTTCTAAGTCACGGCATCCCAAACATAATGTCCGCAGACCAAAATGAGAATACATTTCTACTGCCTCAAGATAGGTCTTTGTTTGTTGTCCTGGCATTTATGTGCTAGAAAATTGATTATCTTGTATAACAAAAGCCAGGTGTTTAATCATTTGATGCATTCCTTCAAATACCATGCTTTATTGCTATGCAAACCATTTTGGTATCAATTGGTGCCCAAGCCATATGTTCATTGAAGGAGTGAACCCAAATGGGTGATTGCATGGCATATATTGACATGTTTAAAATAGAGTAGACACACACGGTTTCATCAAAGAAAAAACACAGAGAGTAGAAAAGCCCAAAAACCTCTGCCTCCTGCTTCAAGGAAAAACTGGACACAACTTAATAACAAATCAGTCAAGGAAGACAACTTGGTGCCAAAAGAAGAAGAAATGCCCAACAGTGCTGTCATCGATCATCATGCTCACCGCATGGTTGATCAGGAACACCGCAATGCTTACGTCTTCAACGCTGAGATGCCTAATGTTCAGATGCTAAACCAACACGAAGCTTCAGGTTGTGCTCCAGTCAATCACATGATAGGCATATTTTCCAGGAGTGGACTACTCGTACGCTTGTAAGTATTACATTTTCTATCTAGCAATGCATCGAGAACACAAAGTTTTGCTTTTTCTGAAGAAACAAAGTTCTGAGAGGCACTTTAATCTAGCAGAAAACAGGTTTGGAAGTAGCCCAAACTTCAGTGCTCACCTTCGTACAATTAAACTATCAAATGAAGGCATGCAAGAGTGTATGAAAATTTGAAGTATAATAGAGGAAATACAATATTTGGGAGCTTCGTGCTGATAAACCATGTACCTGGACAAGAACGTGGGAAAATAGCTTCATCAGCACCTTTAGTGAGAAGAAGAAACCTCCCACTCTTGGCCTCCTTTATCACAATAGACATTCTTTTGCGATCAGAAGTGAACTCCAAAACATCCAACACCTCATAATAAAATTTAGAACCATTGAAACAAATCTCTGCAGAATATCAGACGAAAATTGATCAAGCAGACAAGTAACAGAAAACCTAAATAGAGTAAGAAGTTGACCATCTTAACAGACTCTATCAAGCATTTACTAACCAGCAATGCCACTGCTGTCTTTACTTGTAAGCAACATATTCAGGTTTGATGCAGCATTGACCAAAGCTTCCTCATCTTGTGACTGTGCTTTGTATGAAATAGTACCATCGTTGCTAAAATTACGAAAGGTATAAGGAACAATGCAAATCTCAAATAGGCATGACAATTCAGAATTGTTTGTCCATAAAAATAGTGATTTACTTGCCTTTTGATAGGAACAACTGTGTTGCAAAGAGCCATCACCATCAGAAATTTGACTACATCCGGATCGTTACTTGAGACAGCATTTAGAAGTCTGGCATCTAATTAGAAGAAATAATACATCTTACATGACAAAAGACAGCTATAGTTTGTTTCCAGAAAAATATTTTTGGCATATGAATGATAACACAATAAATGGAATGTTCAACAAATCCGTGAGAAGAATGCCCAGTATAGTTCTTAATACCCACACATCAACTTGCCTAATTAAAATCGCAAAGAGAAGTCTGAAATTTAAGATTATTGATCCTAAAGATGACATAATTCAGCTCCATCATCACCCTCGAACAGTGCACATGCCTTATATAGATATAAGGTGGGTATTTCACCTCTTAGTTTCTGAAATATAGGTATTCGCCTACTCTTTACAAAAGAAGGGTATAAATTACCATTGTCCGCATATAACAATATAAAACAATCTCTGCAAAGCAACCGTGACCAACTCTTGGCATCCGCACGTATGTAGTGATCAAGAAACAGAAGGTTGGTAGAAGTTATGTCACGACCTCCTCCTGGCCCGCTCCGGCCGGCGCGGCGGCCCGCGCCCACCACGAGGAACGGCATGCTGCCATGGCCAGGTCAGCAGGGGCCCACCCAATCTCGTCGTCGCAGTAAAAGCAAGAGGAGGCAAAGGCACACTTTTGGCATGGACCAGGCGCGCAAGGCTGCGACCGCCACAGGAGATGCCAGGGTTGGGGCCACCACGCCTGCTAGCGAGACGTCATTGGCTGCAGGGCCATCAGAAGCCTCCAGAGATTCAAACCCCGCTCCGTCCCACGAGCCCAAGGAAGATCCTGTTGGGCCAACCGTTGGCTCACATGATCCGATGGCTTGTCGGGACCTGGCCACTCTGAGCGAGGTGCCAGACTCGCGGTCTGAGGAGCCAGCCGAGCAGACCCCCTTGTCGGGACAAAGCGATGCTTTGCACACGTCCTCCCTGCCAGAGGGACCCGGCGCACGCGCTGACAAATCCACGCGGCCCCACCCTCGCGACGCGCCAGGCGGGGAGATGCGCGAGGCCACTACCCCTGCCTGCTCGCCAGGCCCTGCAGCTGATGGGCCGCCGTTGCCGCCCTCCCCATCAAGAGGCCCCATTGCAACTAATGGGCCGCCGCTCTCACCCTCCCCATCAAGAGGCCCCATTACAATTTTGCAGCGGGGTCAAGCCCAGCACGCAACGCCAGGGAGGCCCAACGACGACCCCACCACAGCAGCAACTTCCACGGCCGCATGCACCACCCCTGGTCCGCGTCCAGCTGTGCCTGATCGCTTCGCTTCCCCGCCTATCACTCTCCGCCACACTCGTGGCCGCGCCGCGCCACAGCGATTGTGGACGTTGGGCGAATTCCTAGCCGCCGCCACTAAGCAGGTATGCGCGGCGCTGCCGACACCTGGGAAACGGCCACGTCGCCCGCTTAACTTCTCCCCTCGACACGGGCGCTTGGCATCTGCCACCCCTGCGGGGCCACCGCCTACCTCCGAGCGAAGGGCGCAGGTGCAACTTCTCCACACGCTGGGGATCGTGGGCATCAACCAGAAGATAACAGCGGCCGAGATGAAGACTTATGAGGGAATGTTTGCGGCACCCATCCCGTTGACGGTGATCAAGGCCATCACAACTCTGGTTGATTGTGAGATCCCAGCGTGTCTCGCTTCGTCGCCAACCATCTCGGCGCGTGTCGATGGCACAGACAAGAACTAGACCCGACCGGCTGCCTAACCGTCGATCCCGTTTCCATGGATCACGGCCTGAAGGTTGTAGTTTGGAATGTGCGCAGTCTCAATGCGCGCGCCCAGCGCACCGCCATTAGATCATTACTGGACACCACTGGGGCATCGATTGTCTGCTTACAGGAGACTAAAATGGCGTTGATATGTTCGTCTGTTGTCCCTGACACACTTGGACCGGAGTTTGACGATTACACCTACCTCCCGACGCTGGGCACACGAGGCGGCATCCTCCTGGCGTGGAAGAGCAGGGCCGTGACTATCACGGATCCGGTGTTCACCACAAATGTGATCACGGCCACCGACGCGCCTTAGTGGCTGACCGTCGTATACGGACCCCAGGAGGACGCGGATAAGATCTCGTTCCTGCAGGAGTTGGGTGAGATCCGTGCGGATTGCACTAGCCCTTGGATCCTATGTGGAGACTTTAACATCATCTATCACGCAGAGGACAAGAGCAGCGGCGGGTTGAACCGGCGCATGATGGGCACGTTCCGTCGTGTCATTAACGACCTCACCCTGAAGGAGGTATACCTCAACAGACGCCGTTTCACGTGGTCTAACGAGCAATCACCTCCGACTCTGTTGCACCTGGACCGTGTGCTATGCACGTCCGATTGGGAGGATGCGCATGCCGAATGCCATCAGCGTTGCCTCGCGTCAGTCGTATCGGACCACTGCCCCCTCCTGTTGGACTGCTCGCCCACACCGACGGCCCATCGGCGCTTCCACTTCGAGGACTGGCTGCGCCTGGACGGGTTCCACGACACGGTCGCTGCGGCTTGGGGCTCAGTCCACGACCTGAACCCTTCCGACGTCTTGTGTTGCACCTACAGGCCACAGCCCGACGGCTCACAAGTTGGAGCGCCAAGACCACCGACAACATCTGAGACAAGATGGCCATCTCCCGGGAACTCATCATGCGCTTCGACAAGGCCATGGAGGACCGCGTGCTCTCGCCACCGGAAGATTGGTTGCACAAGCAGATCAAGATCGCTTACCTCGGGCTTGCCTCCATGGAGCGAACCATCGCCAGGCAACGATCACGCATCGCCAATCTCAAGGACGGAGACGCCAACACCAACTTCCACCGGCGGTGCTCCTACTGCCGGCAAAAGAACCGCATGCACAACATCAACGTCGACGGGCAAGTACTCACCAGCCACGAGGAGATGGCTCAAGCGGCCTTCACACATTTCGACGGCTTGCTCGGCACCGCCGTCAATAGGGACCACACGCTGGACTTGTCACAGCTCATCGAGCCAACTGATCTGGCGTGCCTCGACGTGCCATTCAGCCTAGAAGAGATCTGGGACGTAATAAAGCGCATGCCGCCGCGCAAGGCGCCGGGGCCCGACGGATTCACCACTGAATTTCTCCGGGCGTGCTGGAGCATCATCAAACAAGACCTGCTCGACGTCTTCTAGCTGTTGTTCGAGATGCGTGGGCACGGCTTCAGCAAACTGAACCAAGCGCTCCTGACACTACTGCCCAAGCGATGCCTAACGCGTGCCTTTGACTCCCTATCATGGCCTTTCCTCTTCGAGGTTTTGCGCCAGTACGGATTTGGCGATCGCTTCAGGGAGTGGATCGCAATCCTCCTGTCCATGGCCAGCACTCGTGTGATGCTCAACGAGGAACCCGGCCCGCCGATCTGGCACCGTTGCGGGCTGCGCCAAGGAGACCCTATATCACCGCAGCTCTTCATGCTTGCCGTCGACACCCTCGGTCGCCTCATGCGGCATGCCCTCCAGGAAGACATCCTGCAACAGCTGCACCCTCGGCGCGACATCCCGTCCATCAAATGCTAGCACTAGCGCCCCCAAAGAAAACCCTACGACAAATCGAAAGGATCCAGCGAGGGTTTCTCTGGGCAGGACGCGCGGCTGCACACGGGGGACACTGCCACGTCAACTAGCGACATGTTTGCTGTCCGATCGAATATGGCAGACTCGGAGTTCGCGACCTGGAGCGCGCCGGGTTGGCACTGCGCTTGCATTGGCTCTGGTTTGCCCGCACGGACAGCGAGCGCGCGTGGCAGGGTCTAGACCTGCAGTTCACCACCGATGAGCGAGCCCTTTTCTTCGCATCCACATCCATGGTGGTTGGAGACGGCTCGACTGCCCTATTCTGGGAGGACCGATGGCTGCACGGGCAGTCAGTCTGAGAGATCGCGCCCCTGCTCTACGAGTGTATCCCCAAGCGACGCCGCAAGTCGACAACTGTGGCTGCTGGCCTTGCCGGGAACGCGTGAGCGCGCGACATTCATGGCACACTCGGGGTCCACGAGATCGGGCAATACCTGCTACTGTGGCAGGACGTGATGAGCACTACACTCTCCAACAAGCCGGACAAGCTGCGCTGGAAATGGTCTGCAAACGGGATTTACTCCACGCAATCATGCTACTTGGCCACTTTCCGGGGATCGACTTCCTGCCACTCCTGGAAGCTCATTTGGAAGAGCTGGGCGCCACCGCGGGTGAAATTTTTTCACTGGTTGGCTAACCAAGACCGGTGTTGGACCGCAGACAGGCTTGCTCGTCGAGGGCTACAACACCACCCCCGATGCCTCCTTTGCGACCAAGCACCCGAGACGATCCAGCACCTGCTGCTCGCGTGCCTCTTTGCCCGTCAGACATGGCATGCAACCCTAACATGGCATCCCTGCCCCTGTCCCGGAGCGCGAGGCCAACCTCATGGACTGGTGGTTGCGCACGAAGGAGGCCACACCACAAGGATTGCGCAAAGCCCTGCAGTCCGTCGCCCTACTAGTGCCGTGGATGCTCTGGAAGCACAGAAATGATTGTCTTCGAGCACGCGAGACCATCTCCCGAACAGATCCTGGACAAGATCAAGGTAGAGATCAGCTGTTGAGCCACAGCAGGGGCCCAAGGACTCAGGGTCGTCTTGCCACAGTCATGGGATGTCCACTGATCCTAGCGCCCACTATGTAGTTCCAGCCTCCTAGGAGGATTGTACTTGTACACCCCATCTTTTTAATGAAATGAAACACAAAGGTCTTTTGCGTTTTCTCGAAGAAAAAATGTGGTATTTAGTGTTGAAACATATTGCCCGCTGTTCTAAGGTCAGTTCGAACTTTTAGGTGAACTGGTTGGTGCATCCGATTCAATATTGCACCAGAGCCAAGAGGCCTCAAGTTCTAGATGCAACTAATACAATATTTGATAAAAATATATGAGGTCTACATCTATCCCGCATCTAAATACTGATGGAGCCTAAAAATATTCACCCAAAAGTCTGAACTGATCAGGGAGGGGCGCAACCAAGCTCAGGGATGGCTGTTGCTGGATGTTGGACGGGGATTAGGACGATGGTGGCCGGCACGCGCGACGCAGGGAGACCTCGGGGCGGCATACGCAATGGTTGGGGGCGGGGCGGTGTAGGCGGAGGTGCGGAGCTGCTTGGCAGCGGCAGAGGTGGGGCTCGCTGGCCGGAATACGGGGATGGCGGAAGTGGCGGCGCCGGATTCACCAGTTCTGGAGCCAACGTGGCGTCGAGGGTGGCGGCGCCGGAACCCTAGAGAGAGCCCCGCATCTCCTCCCGGTCTCTCTGTTTTTTGTTCGGTCAACGAAGGGGAGGAGGACCCGTCCTGAGGTTGCGTTGGGTGGAGTGGTATTTCTGTTGTAATAACGGGCAGAACTTGGGCTAGGCTTTAACTTGCATAAGTGGCAGCTCGGAAATCTCCAGAATCACCGAATTCGCAGCTTCCGCTTCGACGTACCTGGTAGTTCAATTTTCACAAGCGATTCTATGAAGCTGAGACAAGAATCTGCATGTTTGTTTTAGATTGTGATTCTGTGAGGCCTAGAATCCGAGAATCTGAAGCTGCAGCTCAAACAAAGGCCACCTAAATACGTTGATGGAGGGAGTACTTAGTCAACAAATGAAAATGCATGTGCTTTGCCTCCAATTACATGAAATATTTGGCAGTCAATGAAGAGCTTCAGGTACAGCTCGTACTTCATGCAAAAGAACACCATGTTTCATATCAAGCCCTACTAGACAAGCTAAAAATACGCCTGCCAGAATGGGACGAACATCGAGAACAAGTTGATACCTTTTAAAGCATCTCCGGTTTTATCTCCATATAGAACACCACTTATGCAACATCTTCTGAAAATCATTCTATTCTCTGTCAATGTCCCAGTTTTGTCGCTTAATATATATTCAACCTGCCCAAGGTCTTCGCTAATAGCTGTGCTGAAAGAGGCACTTATATAAGATCTAAGATATAAAGAACACAGGTCTGATGAACACCTAATTTATACAGATGAATAAACTATATCACATACTTAGCTGAGTGGGCAGGTGTATTTGTTTCCGGATCAAACATTTGATCATCACAATCAATAAATTTTGCGTATACACCTTTAGCCAAATCAAGAGTAACCTAGAAACACTAACAAAGTTAGGCAATGGAACTTTATTTAACACTAAGCAGAAGAAACCATAATATAGTTAGTAACAACTCTAATAGTGGAACACTCTACAGTTGAAAGATCGGGCAATTAAAACCACTTACGTCATCAATGAACAAAATATGAAATGCACTAGTAAGTAGAATTAAAAAAGATGGTACCTCATAAATGAGGTTTTCCTCACAGAAAGAATCAATAAAGTTTGCAATCAAACATCTACAGAGAATTTTTGTGTAAGCATGAACAAGCCAATGGTTACCATGATGGTGGCGGTGTAGGTTTGTTCGCTGAGAGAGAATAGTTCAATCGACAGTTTCTCTTACAAAAAGAAAAGGAATAGTTCAATTGGTAAGAAAAATTACAACTAATTATTTGCAGGTTACGATTGATCCTGATGACATGTGATGGCGGCACCTTGAAACTAATTATTTGAATTAAAACATTCATTCGGAAACCAAAGAAATAATACACTGGAACATAGATTTGAAATATATTTTTTGCAATAATGCACGTGAAGAAAGAAATACTACTATACTGGGAATGCACTTGGAAAATTAAGTGTCACTTGCTTATCACGTCAAGGGGGGTAGTGTTGAAGATGTGAACTTCAAAAGGCAATAATATGAGCAATAGCGCGAGCCTGATCTCGGCAGCGTGTACCAATGTCATGCAATCTCAATCATTCAAAATTAGAGTTGATGGCTAATTTTTTCAGGCTTAAGGTTTTGCAAACTGGGCTTCCAGGCAATGAGCAAAGCCCAGGATGGAACTAGGAAAGAAAATCCAAGGGGGGGTGCTGGGCTAAGGCCATCAACTCTTTATGTTCAATCAAGAATGGTGAACTGGAATTTACACAAAAACATCTTAGTACTATTTTCCGTACACTATCATGAATGTGAAGGATCAATACAAAAAAATCCTCTTGCAAATTCTTTTACAAATAAAGCTTCAAAATCAGAGCTTTGTGCATTGCAAATTTGCAAGCTGGAGTACCTCAAACAAACAGCATGAGAAGGGAAAAAATCAACTTATAACCATACCTTTATGGAAATCGGAATCATTATTGAACAGAGTAGTTCAAAGCGCAATGGGATAACCAAGAAATCGTACCATGGTCTTTCAGCAGGATACATGAGATACCATAGCTACACAAAAGGACACAAAGTAAACTAATAATCAGATCAAAGAAAAAATAGAATAAAGTTCATTCAATCCCTTGCAGATCTAGATTTAAGAGTAGGAGAAAGTCTATAGTTAGCCCCTCAACTACTGGTTCAGTTTAATTTACACCCGGAACTTTAAAACCATATAATTTGCACCTACCAAAACCGTTTATATTAGGTCCCAAGACCGATTTCATACGCATTTTGGATGGCATGGCTGTCAGATCATCAATCCTACCTGGACAGTAGGCCCTACACGTCAGAGATAAGAAAACTGTAAAAACGACTCTTTTTCTCCTTTCTCTATCCTCCCCCATTTCTCTATATTTTTCCTCCCTCCAGCCACCCAATCCCAGCCTCTGGCGAGCACTCGAGGAGAGGTTGCCTGCCTGGATTAGTGCCCAAAATGGTCTCACATAGGGTTTTGGGACCCTGGCCTCTTTGGCTCTGATAGCAGGAGAGTAGCATCTGGATCCCACATGGTCTCTGCAGCTGCACAATCTAGCGCCAGATAACCGAAGGCTCCTAAGGATTTCGGTATGGATGGAGGATATGGTATTGGAGCTGGAACTGGCTGTGGCTGGCTGGCCGCCACCAATAGAGAAGCATCACACACTAGGGCACTTCAGTCATAGGCAAGCATGACCATGGTCCATGGCATCCTTCTCCACTTCATCACATCTGGACAAGCTTGTGTCCATAACAGTAGAAACAAAGGAGCGAAATGATCGCAGCGACATTACCATGCCCTGGCTTCCTAGACAGCTCCAATGTTGAGACCCATTCATGATGAGGCAGATTCCCAGTGGTGCCAACTGCTGAGCACGACAGCTAACCAGGTCGTGAGGTTCCCGCTTCAGGCATCCTCAACATAAACTTGGCCATGAACCTGAAGGCGAGGGGGGAGATAGAAGTAGGAAGGGAAGGAAGACAAGAGAAGACAAAGAAGAGGTACAAGGGGTTGACAGGTGGGGTTAAACAGATTTATGATGGTTTATTTCTACACGCGTCTTCCCAATGTTGGGCCCCTAGCATGTAGATTATGAGTCCAAGGACTAGTCAAGACTAGTCTATCGACTAGTCTATGAGTCGCAACTCCAGGGCCGACTACACTTCAGTGTCGACTAGTCTATGAGTCGCAACTTCCGTGTCGACTTGTCACGATTAGTCATGATTAGTCTATGAGTCTCAACCTCAGAACGACTCGTCGACTTGTCGACTCGTAAACCTAGGATGGATGTACAGCCATCTGGTTTTATTTTGCTTTTGCTTTTGCCTTTGCCTTAGTTTTTTCCGTTCGCTGTAACTTTTGAGCCATCTTGGTGCCTTCACCTAATACAAAAGATACGCATTTGATGCATGTTCGGGAGATGGTTTATTTCTGTTTTAGGTGGGGATGGGACAGGTGGTTTGCAAGTATTTGGCTAGGGGGGTATCTGCACCATTATTCAGAGTAAGGTGCAAACTAAAGGGTACTGAAACTGGTGCTGCAAATTGAACTGTCGCAATAACCATGTCAATAGTTGAGGGGCCAAGTAGTTTTACCTACAGAAAGTATAAAAACATGCATCGAATGAAAGTACTACTGAATTTGCTACTTAAGGAAACTGCTTTCGTCGGAGATAAATATCACCTTACGACCATGGCTGTCCATCCAGATATTGCCAGCAAGACCCAGCAAAAGAACAACAGCAATTTGGAAAATAAATATTGCAACGGTGAGTTTGTCTATCATTGAATCAGCAGCGGTAAGCTTGGGCTCCGCAGTTCCCCTGCTCATTCCTGATTTGGTTTCATTGCCTGACACAAAAGACATTTTGTTTGGTCAGTTAAGTGCACACCAAATGCCTCAAACATGCATCTTTGGGGTAGTAAATCAAGAATAGGCTAAACGAAGTTTGATATAGCTATCTTTACCTGTGTAAATTGCAACTCCACATGCCCATTCCGTGTACCGTAAGTAACATGACTGAAGAAGTGTATTGTTGATAGTTAAAGGACATTTCTCATTATCAATGATAGGAGGGAACAAGCGCATGTTAGCATCAAATCTTCTTATGTCATTATCTGGGTTGGGGCACTCGACTACACCCTGCTCAATCCAGAGACAGGCAATCAGAGAAGGCATGAGAAAAGGCCAAGAATGTACAAGTACAGAAAGGCTCACCTTGATTTTCCCCAATTGCTCCGATGACAGGTCAGCACAAATTGACGGGATAATTCTGGTTTTCAAATCAGTTTCACCATCCAAAGCTGCGGTCTGAAGTAAAAGTGAGAAAAACTGGCACTATCAGTACTGAAAACAGCCAAAGTAAATTTTCTATTTAGATTATTGTAACAGTAGGTAACATGGTGGCTTTCAAGCTGCACAATATTTCTGTAAATTATCATAAACCAATCACAAAAGCGAAACAGATCTATCCCCAGATATAGAAGGAGAGTACAAAAGGAGCCTACTGAAATTGAGAAGACTATGGTGTGCACAATAAAAGAGAGCATTCTAGCACAATTTCCTTCTGCATGCCAATAAATACGCACAGGTTCATCTATGCCAAGTTCTCATATACTCGAGAGTAATAAAACAAGACTGCTGCACACGATTAGCAGCCCTTCACGTGCAAAGCCGGTTCAAGTAACCAAATTCGAACACAAAAATAAATGAAATAGATACAGTTCTGTTGACTTGTTTTCTTACTCTCAATATTGTTAATGTGAAAGGAAAGATATAAAAACATGAAATTTTGCATGCTTTTGACGAAAGGCTGAAATCTTAAATCAAACTTAAAAAAATTATCTATACTATCTATAAGTATGAGTTGTATTGAGATACTAATCACCTTTTAACAATCCATCAAACATGATCAACAGAATGAGTGAAACTTTTCTTGCAATGCCGATAAGTTTCAGTTGTTTATATTGCAACTAGTGTAAATTAGTCCATTAATCATCACTACAAAACGACCAGATAACCTCATGTTCAGTATTTTTGTTTTGTTTTAACTGTGAAAATTAAAATCTCTCAAACACTGCCTCTGTTTCGCTATCTCCCTCCAGTTTCACCGCCTCGTACCCTTTCCTATGTTTCATCAACAGCATGTTTAATTTGGACAAAATTAATAATCATCCGCAAGAATTTTGGAAGAGTTGTTTTCTCAGCCTTATATCATTCTTCAACCATCTGTCAGTGGTTAGTTCAGTTGTTACATTATATGCTCCGAGGGATCTACACTGCATGTGCAAGATAGTGTATTGCAAGCACAGGAAAATTTTAAGCCCACCTATAGAAATGATTGTACAGTTCCATGTTAACTTGAAAACATTGATTCAAGAAGTTTCAGATAACATTCAAGAAAAAGAATCTGATAACATGCACATCTTGAGAGCAAATAAATGAATTTCATATACAAAAATATAAAATAGAAACAAAATTGTAAGCACGACAAATGAAATTAGATAGTAATTAACTAGGAGATGATAAGTAAAATGAAGAGCCTATAAGCATACGAGTGGCTAAGGGAGATATGGCATTGTCCACAACCACTGGATGGATGATTATGAGATAGGATCAAAGATTTCGGATGGCTCAGATTAGAAGTGTCAAGACCAACTCGTGCCTTTATACTGGTTTAGCTATAGATATATGCTTGAGTTCAAGGTGTGGAATCTACTTAGATATATATTTATGATTACGAAACACTTTTTACATCCAGTTCTCTACCAAATCGCTATACTTGGCCATTGCCCCCTCCTCCGCTCCCCTCCCCCTATCGATGGTGTGGTCCGTCCGCGTCCCCCTGAAGATTCGCATCTTCATGTGGCAGTGGATCTGTGGACGGATCCCGTCCGGTGTGGAGGTCCGCAAGCGTAATGGCCCGGGCACTGGTATCTGCCCCCTCCGTGCTGTTCCCGAGGACTCCAACCACATCTTCTTCGCCTGCGTCTCCGCCCGGTTCCTCTGGAGCTGCTTTCGCGAGATTGTCGGTGGGAGTTGGTGCCACACCAATTTCCCGGACTTATTTGCTGAACTCCAATTGTCCCCTTCGTCCTCTCGCCACATTAGGTGGCTCGAGGTTGGGGTCCTTGCCTGGACGCTTTGGACCGTTCGCAATAAGCTAGTGATCCAGCGTACTCCTCTTCGTCGCACTACTGATGCTCTCTACAAATTCTCGGGTTTCTTGCAGCTTTGGCGGCTGCTTAGCCGCCCCCTGGATCGGGATGCCATCTCTGCCTTCATCGCCGATCTCCGCTCGATGGCCGTCCGCCTGTCGCCCCCGCCGCCACCGCCTCCGCCGGAGCCTGACTAGATCGCCTGCACTGGGCAGGCTTTGTTTTTTCTCTTTCTTCTGGGCTTGTTGAGCTGTGCCCTCAGCAGAACCTTAATACTTTGTTGTGGTACTTGGGTGGTGTGTGTGTGTGGACCTGTTGTGGTTGTATGTCTTGTGGCGGTTTGCTTTATTTATAAAGCGGGGCGAAAGCCTTTTTCGGTAAACACTTTTTACATGGCTCTGGAGAAGTGGTTGTCATTAGTTAACATATTCAGCAAGGCCCAGATTTGTAGTGGTCACAGTTCATGGCTCTGCACAAACAACTGCGCCCGCACAGATAAGGAAGTGGAAGCGGTGCCTGCGACAGGGTATAACGCAGGAGGGCAGAAGGTGGTGCCTGAGATGGGGTAGAACATAAGAGGCGAAGCCTGCAACGCGACAGACCACAGCAGGCAGCGCTGCCATGGGGCCAAACAACAGGATGCGGCACCGGCACTGGTAAAGAACAGGAGGTGATCCGGCCATATGGCAGAACAGGACGACACAAGTGGATTTCACCAGCAAAGGTGACACAGCAGGTCAACAGAATCTTGCAAAAAGCGATGTATTGATGGGGGCGATTTGGTATCATCAGAGTCGAGAAATGTGAGGGCAAACATTTCCATGCAATTCAAAGGATCTGAGTTTGGTACTAGGCAGGATTCCTAGTTGTCAACCAAAATCCATGGAGGTGGGTCCCAAATGCTATTCCGATTTCATTATGATTCAAACAACAGGTATTGCTGAGAGGCACAATTCCTGGTCCCCAATACTCAGCTTAATTCCAATATCCCAGTAATTGGTTTACCTTCTAGCCAAACCAACTACTAAAAGGATTCTGAAGGTTAATTTCTTCTAGGTTAAACAACCATGACATATAACTCCATAAATTTGTTAATTAACTCGTACTAGCAGAGTGTCTAGAAAAATAAAAATGCTCACTACTACCAGCTTGCATTTTTCACCATCAGCGGCTGTTTCCTGTTTCCAAATATTATTACTGTATAGTCACTAAAATTTCTCATCACATATTAGTAAACTTAGTTTTATAAACTGGGAAAAGAGAATTTCGATGTTCAGATTTAAGATTCTGCAAACATTAAAATGTAATAATCGGGCCATCAGAAGGGTAGCATCAGAATCAACATTCATTAGACAAATATGACCTCCAGTATATCCTGTTGAATTGACATGTCAAGGCATTTCAGATGAATTTAATATGCACCTAAGCAAGGCCATGGCCACCCAAGTGAGTCCTATCACACATATCATGTAGCAGGAATACCAAATAAACATATTATCTAATGTTTGTTAGTAGAATCATTTACCTCAACATAACAGATGCCTTGAGGATCAGAAGTTCCAATGAGAACAAGATCACATGGGATCTCATCATTCTCATGGAGCCACACTATATTTCCGACATGTATCCCCCTTGCTTTGATCTGAAAACACAAATTAGTATTGTACAATCAAATATTCATCAATCTAAACCCAAGTAGCCATAAGTAGAACCATTTGAAATAGGCAGAATTGCTCTACGACAAAACAAATGTGTGGTGCTTGCTGAACGTCAATCTAAAATCAACAATTCATTGAAGACTCTACAAAAAATATGGTCATTTACTATAGAAGGCCCAGTAAAATATTGTTGGTTCCAAATCTAGTGAAGAGAAGATGTGTAAGATGTCAATCTTAGATCTTAGTCAGTTCGATACGTCCAAATATTGAAAGAACTCCTAACAATTAGCCATCAAATCTGATGGTTCGACCATCTATAATCAACTATTAAGCCTTTGATTAAAGTATTTGACAAATAAGATTTTTCCTCGTCCCTGCTCTCTCCTAAATCTCAGAATAGTATCTGTTTTTCAAGGGACATGGCATGTTCTGTCAAATGACCATGATTATTGATTCTGAAATGTCGATTACAAAATAATCAATTGTTCAGTGTCCTCAGCAAACATCATACTTTTGCAGTGTCCCAGAGTTAATTTTTCCTAAGAAATACAACTTCATCCATTTAGCCGAACATGAAAGATACACTGACAAATGACAACTCCTATAATCCGTTCACTCTCGCTGATATCAATGATCCATAAGGCACACGTAACAATGCACTGTTAGGTCTTTACAGTACACAGATGGACATACAAGTTCCAGCACAAGCAATAGCTAAGCAAATTACAAGTGAGTGCAAGAAACTTCAAGCTTTAGGCTTTATACTTTGAAACAATTTGTGGTGCCGACTGCCAAACTGAACAATTGATATCAGATTATGGCTGACAAACAGAAGTAATGATGAACGCAAATATTGACACAACTTGTTACAGGCTAAGGAGGATGTTGTTCTCTCTCCACTGAGAGAGAAATAAATGTTGGTAGAGAAAGGGGAGAAAACCTGTCTACGGATGCCATCCTTTACCACCCAGATTCTCCTTTCATTTACTTTCTTGTCGGAAAGATACCTATTGTAATCATCCCAAGCCTCTTTTGAAGCAGAAACAATGAAGATTATGGCAAGCGGGCCCCATGTAGTTGCAGGACTTACAGGAGTAATAGTGGGCCACAACTGAAGGCAGGCGATTAGCAGAAAATACTGATTCATGAAACGCCTGAAATATTTAGAGAAGTGAACATGGAAGAAATGTAATTTAATGCAGAAATAGTGACGGAATAAATTCAATAGAAAAGGAAACAGGACGGTTTTGTCGGGTTTTTGACAAAGTGCTAAAAAGATGATGGATCTCATGTACGTTGCAGGTCAGAGTACTATACTTGAATGGTAGAGTGTGCAAAAATACCAAAACAGTATAAAATAACTGAGAACCTGACCTGAATTGTTCCAATAAATTCTTAGGGAGAAAATTCCACAAGGTGTATTTGGTATTGGAAACCCGATTGTCACGGTAGGAATCCCGGCAGGACTCATCATTGATATATACAAAACGTTGCATTTTTGAGCTAGATGTCACTTCCGTGCCATTTAATGCACTGCACATTGATCACTCTGAAAGAAAGAGACAGTCAAATATGAACATAAAAAGGATATGATAACGACAGTACAAATACCAAATTGTAAGATATGCTTGCGTTTGAGAATGCATTTTTATGTGTTTCATGAAATTTTAAATCCAGCTTAATTCAAGAGAAGATGAATCTTGTGAATCCTCGCGGCAGTGGCTAATCATGTATCTACGTGCTGCTTCTCGACTCTTCTACCTAAAGAAGGCAGCACGCGACTGCTAAGAAATCTAAAACGTACAGCCATATATGGATGCTACTATGGAAACAAACTATGCATACACACACACATTGGTTTGAGATTTGCTATAGAACTGCGCAGCCTCATAAGGAGCAGAAAGAGTGAAAACAAATTGCTACAGATACAGATTAGTACGCCATGCCCCAGATGCTCTTAAGAATGGAATCCTACTATCCCAATCCTGAATAATGGGTATCAAATTGACGGGATATGCTCACCACACATCGCATTCCACTTCGCGTGCCCGCTAACGTCGTCGTCCGGTGCTCGGCGGCCGCGGCGGCGGCTGGGGGTTCCCTCTTCAAACCTGCGTCCTAGCGGATCGCGGAATCTTAGGGAAGAGGAGTCAGGGGTGGCCGAGACGAGGGTTGCGGGTGCGGGTGCGGGTGGCAGGGGGTGTCGGTGGGTCAAGGAATCGGGAGCTTTGGCTCGGAGAAGACGCCGTTGGTGCCCTCGAGTCTCGAGACTCCGGGAGTCTCTAGAGAAAGGCGGCGCCTCAAGGAAGAAAAACGGAAGGGAAGAGAAATAACGGGGTATCAGCATATGCCCTTCCGCGGTTCCGCCCCTACGTCTACAACCGGACCCCAAAAGCCCCGGCGGGCTGCGTCCGGACAAAAAAATGCTGTCCAATTGAACGCTCTATTCCCTTGTCCGGTGAAGAGTGTATGTTTGGCTTTTAAATTTGTTCAAAAAATATGTACTTCTATCTTCCCAAATCCCAATACACTTTTCAAGTAGAAAAAATCCCAATACACTTTTAAAGTAGAAAAAATAATTTTCTCTCATAACACAGTGATCAAGACCAATACCATTCTACACTTGGTTTTCTTAATTTCTACATGAACTTAGTTCATTGGGGGTTGGATAATTGAAGAGGAGAGGAATTGTGGCTTGCATCTTTCCATTGCATTTTTTACTCCACTTCATAATTTGTCCTAAAATTTCTATATGTACACTTTTCATCAGGCGGAGGGAGTATATTTGATCCAAACGTCCGAACTGACCGGCACTTCTTATAATCGGCTCATATCTAGGGCAGATATGATATGCACAACGCTCGTTGTTCGACTCGCCTCTAGGGCCCACTTTTAAAGAAGTCATTGTCAAGCTTGAAGCAGTGGCATCGAAGAACTCATGGACTTGACATGCTCTGTTTGGCACGCCAGGTTCATACAATGACATCATTATGTTCCAACGATCTCCTTTGTTCAAGAAACATTATGATAGGGAAGCTCCACCATGCAACTGCACCATCAACGGAAACTACACCATGAGGAGCTACCTTGCTAATGGTATATATTCTCGGCGGGCGGCATTTGTGAAGACCATATCCGATTCGGAAGGCAACGAACAAAGCCGCTTTACAACAATGCAAGAGGCGGCTAGGAAGGATGTGGAGAGAGCATTTGGAGTGCTCCAAGCTCCACTACTAGGAAGTACATTGTAGATAGATGCTTAGCAGTAGCGAGGGGTATATGGGCCGCGCTACTGCTAATTAGTAGTAGTGTGGGGTCTAACACCCCTCTACTACTAAGTTGATAGTAGCAGCGCGGGGTATAAACCCACGCTGCTACTAAGTGGTCTCCACCATGCCCCTCGGGACATGTTGTCCCTTTTTAATTGATTTACCCCGTGGAACCCGAGGTTTTTGGTGCATAGTAGTAGCGAGGGGAATAAACACGCGCTACTACTAAGTTGATAGCAGTAGCGGGGGCTATAAACCCACGCTGCTACTAAGTGGTCTCCACCGTGCCCCTGGGACAGGCCATAGTAGCAGCGGGGGGTATAAACCCCGCGCTACTACTAAGTACAAGGTTTCTTAACAGTCCTGAAATCCCCATCTCCTCCCCCAAATCCCTCCTCTCTCGTGCCATTCTCCCCCTCTCTCTCCGTAGGCTCTCCCATGGGGCTCCTGGCCATGCGCGCCTCCTCCTCCATGGCGCCGAAGGAGGCCTCTGCCTCGCACCGCCGGCGACTAGGAGCTCGTCGGTCTTCCCCTGCGTCTCCATGCCATCGCGCCGGAGCACCTCACCACCAGCGACCAGCCCCGCTGCTCCCTTCATCTCCTTCCTCTCCCCCTCGTTTCTCTTTTTCTCTCTCTCTCCCTCTGGTTTGACTCACCCTCCCATGTCCATGCTCGTGCAAGTCGTTGCCATGGACGACCAGGAGCTCTCTGCCTTGGCCGCGAAGAGGAGCCCCACACCGCCACCTTGCTCTGCCCTGGATCCGGGCCCTCTCTAGCAGCCACCGCCGGATCTAGTCTGCAACTACCCGTCTGCGCCTTCGGCGACCCCTGTCGTCGCTAGATCGAACCATTGTCGCCATTGATAGCACGCACGGGATCAAGAGTTTTTTTTTTGAAATTAATAGTAGTAGCGCGGGGTATAGGACACTTGCTATAGGACACTTGCTGTTTTCAGCAGAATTACCATGGTGTTGTTTTTTGTGCATAAATAAAAGTTCTTGGAATTGAGCAAAGGCCCACCATTATGGCATGGGAAGGGGTGGGTTGTGGCGTTAAACCGCCATTAACCGGAGCGTCGGCGCGACTGTCATGGGTGTAAGTCTGACAATAGTGTATAGGGGTACGAATTAGAGGGGCGCAGTTGTTACACTCGGATTTACGAGTTCAGGCCCCTCATGTGGAGGTAATAGCCCTATGTATCAGTGCTCTGAGCTGTTTTGATGGAGTGTATGGTTTACAGAAGATGCGAACCCTTGTCACGGAATGGGAGGAGGCTTATATAGAGTTCGCCCTCGCCCATGAATGTTGTCGTTACCAAGGGTTTAAGGAGGAGTTTAAGGGCGCCAGTTACTGGTAACAGGCGCACTAAATACATTTGATGAGGGCAGACGAACGTCCTAACCGTTGTGATCCCGGGGAGCCTCCTGGTCTTCTCTATCTGAGTGATGACAGGTTCTCCGAGTGAAGTGGTCCGGTCGAGTTGAGTGCTATCTTCCGAGTGATTAGTGACTTCTAGTGACCGTCAGGTTGCAGAGTATTTGAATGTTGGTCTGGCCCTAGGGCCCAGTGTAAGGTGCATGGTGTCCTAGGGTAGGGTTTGTAGGTCAGGCCTGTTTCCGTACCCTTAGTACATGTCCCCATCGTTAGCCCCCGAATTGGTCAAGGTTAGTCAGGCCGAATCGGAACGAACCTCCAAGTGAGCTGAGTACTATAGAGGCACTCAAGAGCTCATGTTGGTCATTCGACGACCTTGTCTTCGCACGACGCCTTGACAGATTCCGGATCATATGACTCCCAAGTGAGAGTTGCTTACAGTCCTGAGCTAGGCGAGGGATGTCTCTTACCGAGTGGAATGTGTCTTCGTGCATCGGGTGGCAGACAAGACTCGAGCGTTTTTGGAAGGATTTTAAAGGGCAAGCAATCGAATTTATAGATCTTGGATTTTGCGGGATTTGAAATCAGAGATGCGCGCGCGAACGGTTGCGACGCGGTGAGTGGGGGAAGTGGCGCGTGACGCCTTGATTTTCGCCCACTTTCCGCCACGCATCTCTGGATCTCCGCCAGCGAAATTTGTAGATTTGCAGGCCCGTAATCCAGCAGTGAGGATCGGCAGGAGGAGAGGCCAGTAGTATAAGAAGGTTGTCGCGTCGGTGAGGGAGGGAGAGAGCCAGATCCCCTTTTCTCCCTTGCATTTAGTCTTCCAATCTTTCTCTTCTCCTCCACTCCGCGCGAGTCTGCTCGGCGCCAGAGCGCTCCGTCGTGATGGCAAAGGACAAGACAGCGAAGCTGTAGAGGGTGAAGAAGGCGTCGAGTTCCAGGGTCGCGCTCCCATCGACCACCACGGCGGAGGACATCGGCGGGCTCGTCATCAACGGACTGGTGCGGGAAGAGAGCTGGAGGCTGCCAGAGGAGGGGGAGACTGAGCCTGCGTTGCGTCTGGCGGAGCGCGTGCTCCTCGTCGCTCACGTCGAGAGAGGTTTTTCTATGCCGCCCCATCCTTTCCTCCATGATTTCTTGAACTATTTTGGTGCCCGGCTTCACCATCTCCCTCCGAATGCCATAGCATACCTTGGTGCATTCATTTCCATGTTCGAAAACTTCTGAGGCTGCCAGCCGCACTGGGGGCTATTCAAACACATCTTCACATGTCGTTCCTAGTCGATCAAAAAGGCTGACCCTGAGGGGGAGAAAATCCATGTTATCCAATTGTGCGACAGCTTAGGCATCCAGATGAGGGGTAGGAGCACTCTCCCTATAATGACCTTTCCCGAGTCGGTTAGAGGTTGGCAATCAATTTGGTTCTACTGCGATGACATTCCTTGTGCTGGTTCGTCGACTGGCCTCCCTCCTTGCATGCCCGAGAGGGTCAATGCACCTCCATCGCTGAGATGGACAAGGAGGAAAAGACAGAAGTGGGGATTCTTGTAGCTTCTGTAGTCGGTCTGATTCAGGGTGGAGTGACAGGCCTGGATCTGCTGGAGGTCTTCCTCAGTCGGCAGATCCAACCGCTGTAGGAGCGGGCTCATCCCATGCGGCGGTACGCCGAGGCTAACGACCCGACTCGAGTACACCTGGAGGACGTCGACAAGGAGACTGTAGAGCACTGGCTCAGAGGTATCACTGGTGCTCACGACAATCCTCGGGGATTGAGGCAGATCCCGCCCTTCGACAACGCGCACCCGCCAACGGAGGTGTGATATGCATTGAATCATTTCCGTGCAAATTATCCGACTGAACTGACTGATCCGAATATCTTTGTTCTTTGTGCTTTACAGGAATTGTAGAGGTTGTTCTCGCCTGTGCCAAACGGAGGCCACCTCGTCAGGAATGTGGAGAGCGACCAAGGTAGTGTTGAGGACAGCTATGTGAAAGACAGCAAGGAAGAAAGTGACGACTCAGAGGGGAGTGATGAGACTGAGTCTTCTTCGTCTGCAGAGGTGCGTGTGGAACGCTGTTTCAAGCAGACCCAAGACTCGAGTGCATGCCAGAGCAAGATTGCGGTCTCGAGTGCTAGGAACCTAAAGCGCACTCAGGCATCGATGCTGGAGCCGATGGAGAATACCACCAAGCAGCTCAAGGTTGCCTCACCCAAGCCTCGGAAAGCTCTGCCCAAGATCAAGGTCACCATGCCCATCACATTGACATGAGTGTTGCACCTTTTCCTTTTGTCTCTATGAACTTTTTGGCTCTTTCGACCGAGTGAATCTATGAACTAGGGCCGCTACTTCGACGATGTCACCCATGCAGGTTGGCGGAGACCGTGCCGAGGCCGAGTCGGCGGATGCGGCCACCTCCCAGAAAGGTATTGACGGTTTCTTTTGGCTTTGTTCTATGATTCGATTGAATTGTGAACTATGGCTGACAATGTCGGGTGAACGTAGTGCCTGCAGAGATGATCCACATAGCGGACGATGATGAAGAACCGCCGCGGAGGGATGCCAAGAAGGGGAGCAAAGCTTCGACTGCCTCATGGGCCACTGCTCAGAAGACGCCACCAAGAAAGATGCCTCGAGCTCCACCTGCGTCCGACGTGACCGCGCCTCCGGGGCAAGGCTCTTCCCAGGCCGGTGCTACCCCGTCGTGCCTGCGCCGACGGCCCCGACCCCGACACCGACTCCTCCCGTCAATATATTCAATCTGCATAGAGTGCTAGAGGACCAAACTAGAGTCGGCAAAGAGGCAATGATCCAAGCAGAGTTGATGACCCAATGTCTGAAGGAGGTGTGCGATGCCAGCAAGATGGCATATGATGCTAGTGTAGCTCTCCAAGCAAATATTCGAGTAAGTTCCATCATAAGTGTGATTCATCTGTTGTAAGTGTTTCGATCGGTAGATTTTCGGTACACCCACTAGGGGTGTGTGTCCTGTGGGGGCACGTGGAGTGCACCCATAGGGTGTAGGCCCCGAGACTGTCGTCGATTGCTCGTAATCGGCGGGAATCTTAGAGATTCTTGCATTTCCATCTTTGGTCGTCACTCGAATTAGGCGGACTGTGCTGAGTGGATACCTTTCCAGTGGGGGTACGCTGAGTGCACCCACTGGGTGTAGTCCCCGAGACTGTCATCGATTGTAGGCAACCAGTGAGAGTCTTGTAGAACACACATGCATGTTTTTTTGTTCCTCAACATGAGTCACTTTCCAGTGGGTGCACACTGAGTGCACCCACTGGGTGTAGTCCCCGAGACTGCCACCGATTGCAGGAAGTCGGCGGGAGTCTGATAGAACTGTGATTTCCTCAGCTTGCTGAGTGGGTTGCACTAGCAACTCGTGACAGAGGGTATTTCAGGATCCGGTACTGATCGAGCTTGTTCCTTCCGGGGGTGCTGATCCTAGGGTACTTGGGGTTCCTTGCTGAGTCGGAGGTCAGAGGGTACTTCAGGACCTGGCACTGATCGATCTTGTTCCTCCCGGGAGTGCTAGTCTTCATACACTCAATGCACTTTTTATCCACGACTGACTCATTTTCTTTTCCCGTGCACTAGAAAACTTGTGAGCTCGGGGCTCAGTACGTGTTGCTGGAGAAGGAGACGAACTAGCTCCGACTGGATCTAGACATGGAGAAGTGGAACACAGCTCGCACGCCAGTGGAAGTGAAGACCATGGGAGGTAAGTCTCAACAACCGAGCATTCTGCTTTCACTTTCTTCCCTTCTTTGAACTGAGTGACTTCACTTGAACAGATATGCATAGTGAAAATTATCAACTCCAAGTGCGGCTTAGGACCTTTATTTCTTTAGAAACTATGAAGCAGGCACTTGTTGACAAGGACAATGAACTAGCTGGAGCACAGAAGGTGGCAAGGGAGAAGATCAAGGCCGCTAAAGAGAAGTTGGCTTTAGTCGCAAAACTTGAAGAGGAGAACAAATCACTGAGGGCCGCTGCTGAGGAAGCGAAGGTAGAGATTTCCAAGCTCAAAAAACAAGCCGAATAGGTCAATAGGCTCAAGACCCAGGCGAGTGCTTTCTAGCAAGAGAAGAAAACTTTGAGCGAGAGGGTCATTGATCTCACTCAGAAGAGGGACTCTCTAGAGAAATACATAGAAGACTCCACGGAGGAGATATACACCAAACTCGCAGGTACCTTTGCTATCCGGGTGAACTCTTTCTTATTTCCGATTGAACTTTGCATATGTTGACTCGGGTCTTATCTTTGTTTGCAGAATATTGCCCCGACTTCGAGTTGGAGACTGATAGGATCGAGAGGGACTTGAATCCCACCAGGTCGCTCATCAGGGACAAGGCAGCCCTGGGCATTATATGGCTCGAAACCCGCCTTGACGGTTCTCTAGGGTATATCTTCCGTTTGCGGGCCACGATGGGAAGAATCGACAAGGAGTTGTGGCCAGGAGAAACGCTCCAGAATGATCTAGAGACGATGATAGCTCACCTTAATCAGATTCCCCGACGAGTGCAAGCATGAATGAAGTCCGCCGCCTGTTGCGGGGCTGATGTGGCGATCTCCCTTGTCCGTGTCCACTACAAGGATGCTAAGGGGGAAAAGTTGAAGTCCTTCCAGGTCGCAACATGAAGAAGCTCAAGTTTGAAGACTTCATGTAGACATTCATCAAGGCGGCCACTCGGATTGCACATGGCATCGATCTGGACACTTTCATCGAGTCGGCCAGTCCCACTGACGAGTGAGAAAAACTTTAAGCTTTATCCATTTGCCTCGGTATGCCGAGTGAATTTGTATCCGTTAAACTCTTTCGGGCTTTTGGCCCAAATACTCGCATTTGCTTTTGAACTTCTGGAGTTATCCGAATGCTTTCCTTTGAGTTTTTGAATGTCTGAGACTTATGTGAAAGTTGATTCGCAGCTAAGCCCCCGAGTGAGAGGTGTTGGAAATATGCCCTAGAGGCAATAATAAATAAGTTACTATTATATTTCCTTGTTCCTGATAATCGTTTATTATCCATGCTATAATTGTATTGAAAGGAAACTCAGATACATGTGTGGATACATAGACAACACCATGTCCCTAGTAAGCCTCTGTTGACTAGCTCATTGATCAATAGATGGTTACGGTTTCCTAACCATGGACATTGGATGTCATTGATAACGGGATCACATCATTAGCAGAATGATGTGATGGACAAGACCCAATCCTAAGCCTAGCACAAAGATCGTGTAGTTCGTATGCTAAAGCTTTTCTAATGTCAAGTATCATTTCCTTAGACCATGAGATTGTGCAACTCCCGGATACCGTAGGAATGCTTTGGGTGTACCAAACGTCACAACGTAACTGGGTGGCTATAAAGGTGCACTACAGGTATCTCCGAAAGTGTCTGTTGGGTTGGCACGAATCGAGACTGGGATTTGTCACTCCGTGTAACGGAGAGGTATCTCTGGGCCCACTCGGTAGGACATCATCATAATGTGCACAATGTGACCAAGGGGTTGATCACGGGATGATGTGTTACGGAACGAGTAAAGAGACTTGCCGGTAACGAGATTGAACAAGGTATCGGTATACCGACGATCGAATCTCGGGCAAGTACAATACCGCTAGACAAAGGGAATTGTATACGGGATTGATTGAGTCCTTGACATCGTGGTTCATCCGATGAGATCATCGTGGAACATGTGGGAGCCAACATGGGTATCCAGATCCCGCTGTTGGTTATTGACCGGAGAACGTCTCGGTCATGTCTGCATGGTTCCCGAACCCGTAGGGTCTACACACTTAAGGTTCGATGACGCTAGGGTTATAAAGGAAGTTTGTATGTGGTTACCAAATGTTGTTCGGAGTCCCGGATGAGATCCCGGACGTCACGAGGAGTTCCGGAATGGTCCGGAGGTAAAGATTTATATATGGAAAGTTGTTGTTCGGGTTCCGGAAAAGTTCGGGTTTTTTCGGTATTGTACCGGGAAGCTTCCAGAAGGTTCCGGAGGATTCCGGAGGGGTCTGGAGGTCCGGAAATTGTTCCACCACGTCCAATACAGTAGCATGGGCTGTAGGGGGGTGCCCTAGCCTTAATGGGCCAGGGGCACCAGCCCCCCCAAGGCCCATGCGCATGGGAAGGGGAAAACCCTAAGGGGGAGGGCCTCCACTTGACTTGGGAGGCACTCCTCCCCCCCTTGGCCGCCGCCCCCTCCTCAGATTGGATCTGAGGGGGCCGGCCCCCTCTCCCTTGCCCCTATATATATGTGGGGGGTGGGAGGGCAGCCGCACCACATGTTCTAGCGCAGCCCTCCCCCTCTCCCAAGTACCCCTCCTCTCCCGCGGTGCTTGGCGAAGCCCTGCAGGATTGCCACGCTCCTCCATCACCACCACGCCGTTGTGCTGCTGCTGGATGGAGTCTTCCTCAACCTCTCCCTCTCTCCTTGCTGGATCAAGGCATGGGAGACGTCACCGGGCTGTACGTGTGTTGAACGCGGAGGTGCCGTCCGTTCGGCACTAGGATCTCCGGTGATTTGGATCACGACGAGTACGACTCCTTCAACCCCGTTCTCTTGAACGCTTCCGCTTAGCGATCTACAAGGGTATGTAGATGCACTCTCCTTCCCCTCGTTGCTAGTTTCTCCATAGATAGATCTTGGTGACTCGTAGGAAAATTTTGAATTTCTGCTACGTTCCCCAACAGTGGCATCATGAGCTAGGTCTATTGCGTAGATTCTTTGCACGAGTAGAACACAAAGTAGTTGTGGGCGTTGATTTTGTTCAATATGCTTACCGTTACTAGTCCAATCTTGTTTCGACGGTATTGTGGGATGAAGCGGCCCGGACCGACCTTACACGTACACTTACGTGAGACAGGTTCCGCCGACTGACATGCACTTGGTGCATAAGGTGGCTAGCGGGTGCCAGTCTCTCCCACTTTAGTCGGAACGGATTCGATGAAAAGGGTCCTTATGAAGGGTAAATAGCAATTGACATATCACGTTGTGGTTTTTGCGTAGGTAAGAAACGTTCTTGCTAGAAACCCATAGCAGCCACGTAAAACATGCAAACAACAATTAGAGGACGTCTAACTTGTTTTTGCAGGGTATGCTATGTGATGTGATATGGCCAAGAAGAATGTGATGAATGATATGTGATGTATGAGATTGATCATGTTCTTGTAATAGGAATCACGACTTGCATGTCGATGAGTATGACAACCGGCAGGAGCCATAGGAGTTGTCTTTATTTATTGTATGACCTGCGTGTCATTGAACAACGCCATGTAATTACTTTACTTTATTGCTAACCGGTAGCCATAGTAGTAGAAGTAATAGTTGGCGAGACAACTTCATGAAGACACGATGATGGAGATCATGATGATGGAGATCATGGTGTCATGCCGGTGACGATGATGATCATGGAGCCCCGAAGATGGAGATCAAAAGGAGCAAAATGATATTGGCCATATCATGTCACTATTTGATTGCATGTGATGTTTATCATGTTTATGCATCTTATTTGCTTAGAACGACGGTAGTAAATAAGATGATCCCTCATTAAAATTTCAAGAAAGTGTTCCCCCTAACTGTGCACCGTTGCGAAAGTTCGTCGTTTCGAAGCACCACGTGATGATCGGGTGTGATAGATTCTTACGTTCACATACAACGGGTGTAAGCCAGATTTACACACGCGAAACACTTAGGTTGACTTGACGAGCCTAGCATGTACAGACATGGCCTCGGAACACAAGAGACCGAAAGGTCGAGCATGAGTCGTATGGTAGATACGATCAACATGAAGATGTTCACCGATGATGACTAGTCCGTCTCACGTGATGATCGGACACGGCCTAGTTGACTCGGATCATGTAATCACTTAGATGACTAGAGGGATGTCTATCTGAGTGGGAGTTCATGAGATGAACTTAATTATCCTGAACATAGTCAAAAGATCTTTGCAAATTATGTCATAAGCTCGCGCTTTAGTTCCACTGTTTAGATATGTTCCTAGAGAAAATATAGTTGAAAGTTGACAGTAGCGATTATGCGACAGTAGAAAGCTTATGTCCTTAATGCACCGCTCAGTGTGCTGAACCCCAAACGTCGTCTGTGGATGTTGCGAACATCGGACATACACGTTTTGATAACTACGTGATAGTTCAGTTAAACGGTTTAGAGTTGAGGCATCAAAGACGTTTTCGAAACATCACGGAACATATGAGATGTTTCGAGGGCTGAAATTGGGATTTCAGGCTCGTGCCCACGTCAAGAGGTATAAGACCTCCGACGATTTTCTTAGCCGGCAAACTAAGGGAGAAAAGCTCAATCGTTGAGCTTGTGCTCAGATTGTCTGAGTGCAACAATCACTTGAATCAAGTGGGAGTTGATCTTCCAGATGAGATAGTGATGTTTTCTCCAAAGTCATTGCCACCAAGCTGCTAGAGCTTCGTGATGAACTATAACATATCAGGGATAGATATGATGATCCTTGAGGTATTCGCGATGTTTGACACCGTGAAAGTAGAAATCAACAAGGAGCATCAATTGTTGATGGTTGGTGAAACCACTAGTTTCAAGAAGGGAAAGGGAAAGAAGGGATACTTCATGAAATGGCAAATCAGCTGCTGCTCTAGTGAAGAAACCCGAGGTCGAACCTAAACCCGAGACTAAGTGCTTCTGTAATAAGGGGAACATCCACTGGAGCAGGATTACCCTAGATACTTGGTAGATAAGAAGGCTGGCAAGGTCGATAGAAGTATATTGGATATACATTATGTTAATGTGTACTTTACTAGTACTCCTAGTAGCACCAGGGTATTAGATGCCGGTTCGGTTGCTAAGTGTTAGTAACTCGAAATAAAAGAGCTACGGAATAAACAGAGACTAGCTAAAGGTGAGCTGACGATATGTGTTGGAAGTGTTTCCAAGTTTGATGTGATCAAACACCGCACGCTCCCTCTACCATCAAGATTAGTATTAAACCTGAATAATTGTCATTTGGTGTTTGCGTTGAGCATAGACATGATTGGATTATGTCTATCGCAATACGGTTATTCATTTAAGGAGAATAATGGTTACTCTATTTATTTGAATAATACCTTCAATGGTCTTGCACCTAAAGGAATGGTTTATTGAATCTCGATCGTAGTGATACACATTTTCATGCCAAAAGATATAAGATAGTAATGATAGTACCACTTACTTGTGGCACTGCCATGTAAGTCATATTGGTATAAAACGCATGAAGAAGCTCCATGTTGATGGATCTTTGGACTCACTCGTTTTTGAAAAGTTTGAGACATGCGAACCATGTCTATTGGTGTATACGCATGAAGAAACTCCATGCAGATGGATCGTTTGGACTCACTTGATTTTGAATCACTTGAGATATGCAAATCATACCACATGGGCAAGATGACTGAAAAGCCTCGTTTTCAGTAAGATGGAACAAGATAGCAACTTGTTGGAAGTAACACATTTTGATGTGTGCAGTCCAATGAGTGCTGAGGCATGCAGTGAATATCGTTATGTTCTTACTTCACAGATGATTTGAGTAGATACTGAGTATATTTACTTGATGAAACACAAGTCTGAATTATTGAATGGTTCAAGTAATTTCAGAGTGAAGTTGAAGATCATCGTGACAAGAGGATAAAATGTCTATGATATGATCATAGAGATGAGTATCTGAGTTACGAGCTTTGGCACGCAATTAAGACATTGTGGAAATTGTTTCACAATTAATACCGCCTGGAACACCATAGTGTGATGGTGTGTCCGAACATCATAGTTGCACCCTATTGGATATGGTGCGTACCATGGTGTCTCTTATCGAATTACCACTATCGTTCATGGGTTAGGAATTAGAGACAACCATACTCACTTTAATAGGGCACCACGTAATTCCGTTGAGACGACACCGTTTGGAGAAACCTAAGTTGTTGTTTCTTAAAAGTTTGGGGCTGCGACGCTTACGTGAAAAAGTTTCAGGTTGATAAGCTCGAACCCAAAGCGGATAAAATGCATCTTCATAGGACACCCAAAACAGTTGGGTATACCTCCTAATTCAGATCCGAAAGCAATAGGGATTGTTTCTTGAATCGGGTCCTTTCTCAAGGAAAAGTTTGTCTCGAAAAGTTGAGTGGGAGGATGGTGGAGACTTGATGAGGTTATTGAACCGTCACTTCAACTAGTGTGTAGCAAGGCACAAGAAGTTGTTCCTATGGCGCCTACACCAATTGAAGTAGAAGCTTATGATAGTGATCATGAAGTTTCAGATCAAGTCACTACCGTACCTCGTAGGGTGACAAGGATGCGTACTACTTCAGAGTGGTACAGTAATCCTGTCTTGAAGGTCATGTTGCTAGACAACAATGAACCTACGAGCTATGGAGAAGCAATGGTGGGCCCATATTCCGACAAATGGTTAGAAGCCATGAAATCCGAGATAGGATCCATGTATCAGAACAAAGCATGGACTTTGGTGGACTCGCCCAATGATCGGCAAGCCATTGAGATAAATGGATCTTTAAGAAGAAGACGGACGTGGACGGTAATGTCACCGTCTATGAAGCTCGACTTGTGGCGAAGAGTTTTTCACAAGTTCAAGGAGTTGACTACGATGAGATTTTCTCATCCGTAGCGATGCTTAAGTCCGTCGGAATCATGTTAGCATTAGCTGCATTTATGAAATCTGGCAGATGGATGTCAAAACGAGTTTCCTTACCAGTCGTTGTAAGGAAAGGTTGTATGTGATACAATCAGAAAGGTTTTGTCGATCCTAAGGATGCTAAAAGGTATGCTGGCTCCAGCAATCCTTCTAAGGACTGGAGTAAGCATCTTGGAGTTGGAATGTACGCTTTGATGAGATGATCAAAGATTTTGGGTTTATACAAAGTTTATGAGAAACTTGTATTTCCAAAGAAGTGAGTGGGAGCACTATAGAATTTCTGATAAGTATATGTTGTTGATCAGAAATGATGTAGAATTTCTGGAAAGCATATAGGGTTATTTGAAAAGTGTTTTTCAATGGAAGACCTGGATTAGGCTACTTCAAAATTGAGCATCAAGATCTATGAGGATAGATCAGAAACGCTAAATGGTACTTTCAAATGAGCACATGCCTTGACATGATCTTGAAGGTGTTCAAGATGGATCAGTCAAAGAAGGAGTTCTTGCCTGAGTTGTAAGGTATGAAGTTAAGAGTTAAAGCTCGACCACGGCAAAAGAGATGGAAACGACGAATGTCGTCCCCTATGCTTCAGACATAGGCTCTATAGTATGCTATGCTGTGTACTGCACCGAAAGTGTGCCTGGCCATGAGTCAGTCAAGGGGTACAAGAATGATCCAGGAATGGGGATCATTGGATAGCGGTCAAAAAATTGTCCTTGGAGTAAATAAGGACATGTTTCTCGATTATGGAGGTGATAAAGAGTTCGACGTAAAGGGTTACATCGATGCAAGCTTTAACACCTATCTGAGTGACTCTGAGTAGCAAACCGGATACGTATAGTGGAGCAACCATTTGGAATAGCTCCAAGTGGAGCGTGGAAGCAGCATTTACAATATGACATAGAGATTTGCGAAGTACATACGGATCTGAATGTTGCAGACTCGTTGACTAAAACCTCTCCCACAAGCAAAACATAATCAAACCCTAGAACTCATTGAGTCTTAATCACATGGTGATGTGAACTAGTTTAGTGACACTAGTAAACTCTTTGGATGTTGGTCACATGGCGATGTGACCTGTCAGTGTTGATCACATGGCGATGTGAACTAGATTATTGACTCTAGTGCAAGTGGGAGACTGTTGGAAATATGCCCTAGAGGCAATAATAAATAAGTTATTATTATATTTCCTTATTCCTGATAATCGTTTATTATCCATGCTATAATTGTATTGAAAGGAAACTCAGATACATGTGTGGATACATAGACAACACCATGTCCCTAGTAAGCCTCTGTTGACTAGCTCGTTGATCAATAGATGGTTACGGTTTCCTAACCATGGACATTGGATGTCGTTGATAATGGGATCACATCATTAGCAGAATGATGTGATGGACAAGACCCAATCCTAAGCCTAGCACAAAGATCGTGTAGTTTGTATGCTAAAGCTTTTCTAATGTCAAGTATCATTTCCTTAGACCATGAGATTGTGCAACTCCCGGATACCGTAGGAATGCTTTGGGTGTACCAAACGTCACAACGTAACTGGGTGGCTATAAAGGTGCACTACAGGTATCTCTGAAAGTGTCTGTTGGGTTGGCACGAATTGAGACTGGGATTTGTCACTCCGTGTGACGGAGAGGTATCTCTGGGCCCACTCGGTAGGACATCATCATAATGTGCACAATGTGACCAAGGGGTTGATCATGGGATGATGTGTTACGGAACGAGTAAAGAGACTTGCCAGTAACGAGATTGAACAAGGTATCGGTATACCGACGATTGAATCTCGGGCAAGTACTATACCGCTAGACAAAGGGAATTGTATACGGGATTGATTGAGTCCTTGACATCGTGGTTCATCCGATGAGATCATCGTGGAACATGTGGGAGCCAACATGGGTATCCAGATCCTGCTGTTGGTTATTGACCGGAGAACGTCTCGGTCATGTCTGCATGGTTCCCGAACCCGTAGGGTCTACACACTTAAGGTTCAATGACGCTAGGGTTATAAAGGAAGTTTGTATGTGGTTACCGAATGTTGTTTGGAGTCCCGGATGAGATCCCGGACATCACGAGGAGTTCCGGAATGGTCCGAAGGTAAAGATTTATATATGGAAAGTTGTTGTTCGGGTTCCAAAAAAGTTCGGGTTTTTTCGGTATTGTACCGGGAAGCTTCCAGAAGGTTCCGGAGGATTCCGGAGGGGTCCGGAGGTCCGGAAATTGTTCCACCATGTCCAATACAGTAGCATGGGCTGTAGGGGGGTGCCCTAGCCTTAATGGGCCAGGGGCACCAGCCCCCCCAAGGCCCATGCGCATGGGAAGGGGAAAACCCTAAGGGGGAGGGCCTCCACTTGACTTGGGAGGCACTCCTCCCCCCTTGGCCGCCGCCCCCTCCTCAGATTGGATCTGAGGGGGCCGGCCCCCCTCTCCCTTGCCCTTATATATATGTGGGGGGTGGGAGGGCAGCCGCACCACAAGTTCTAGCGCAGCCCTCCCCCTCTCCCGCGGTGCTTGGCGAAGCCCTGCAGGATTGCCACGCTCCTCCATCACCACCATGCCATTGTGCTGCTGCTGGATGGAGTCTTCCTCAACCTCTCCCTCTCTCCTTGCTGGATCAAGGCATGGGAGACGTCACCGGGCTGTACGTGTGTTGAACGCGGAGGTGCCGTCCGTTCGGCACTAGGATCTCCGGTGATTTGGATCACGACGAGTACGACTCCTTCAACCCCGTTCTCTTGAACGCTTCCGCTTAGAGATCTACAAGGGTATGTAGATGCACTCTCCTTCCCCTCATTGCTAGTCTCTCCATAGATAGATCTTGGTGACTCGTAGGAAAATTTTGAATTTCTGCTACGTTCCCCAACAAGAGGAACGCTCTCCACTTGGAGCAGGTTTTTAACTTAGGCGAAGGCTGGTTCGCAGCTAAATCCCCGAGTGAGAGGAACACTCTTCACTTGGAGTAGTTTTTTAACTTAGGCGAAGGCTCGTTCGCAGCTAAGCCCCCGAGCGAGAGGGACACTCGTCACTTAGAGTAGTTTTTTAACTTAGGTGAAAGCTGGTTCATGGCTAAGCCCCCGAGTGAGAGGGGCGCTCATCACTCGGAGTAGTTTTTTAACTTAGGCGAAAGCTGGTTCATGGCTAAGCCCATGAGTGAGAGGAACGCTTCTCACTCGGATTAGTTTTTTCACTTAGGCGAATGCTTGTTCGTAGCTAAGCCCCCGAGTGAGAGGAACGCTCGTCACTCGGAGTATTTTTCTAACTTAGGTGAAAGTTTGTTCGCAGCTAAGCCCCCCGAGTGAGAGGGACGCTCGTCACTCAGAGTAGTTTTTTCACTTAGGCGAAAGCTGGTTTGCAGCTAAGCCCCCAAGTGAGAGGGACACTCGTCACTTAGAGTAGTTTTTTAACTTAGGCGAAAGTTGGTTCGCAGCTAAGCCCCCGAGTGAGAGAGACGCTCATCAGTCGGAGTAGCTTTTTCACTTAGGCGAAAGCTGGTTCGCAGCTAAGCCCCCAAGTGAGAGGGACGCTCGTCACTCGGAGTAGTTTTTTTAACTTAGGCGAAAACTGGTTCATGGCTAAGCCCCCGAGTGAGAGCAATGCTCATCACTCGGAGTTGTTTTTTTTACTTAGGCAAAAGCTGGTTCATAGTTAAGCCCTCGAGTGAGAGGGACGCTCGTCACTTGGAGTAGTTTTTTAACTTAGGGGAAAGATGGTTCGTAGCTAAGCCCCTGAGTGAGAGGAACACTCATCACTCGGAGTGGTTTCTTAACTTAGACGATAGTTGGTTCGCAACTAAGCCTCCGAGTGAGAGGGACGCTCGTCACTCGGAGTAGTTTTGAACTGAGACATTCACCCACATGGGGTTTGGACTCAAAAATGTGTATGGAAGGGGTGGGCTCAATGAAGTACTGGAAAAGTCATGCTTTTATTCATTGAATGTCACCCGAGTACTTTTATTACATCTTGACATCTCAATCATCAGGTATAAAATCGGCGAAGTAGGTCGGCATTCCAGGCACGAGGATCGTCTATCTTCTTCTGGAGATTGTAAAGTTTGTACGCCCTGTTATGTAGGACCTTTGAAACGATAAAGGGGGCTTCCCACGCAGGAGCAAGCTTATGCGGTCTCTGCTAATCCACTTGGAGCACAAGATCGCCTACTTGAAATGCCCGACCTCTGATGTGTCTGTCATGGAAACGTCACATGTCCTATTGATATGTGATCGAACTAATGAGGGTCATCTCTCTTTCCTCCTCCAAAAGGTCAACGCCGTCCTGACGCGCTAACTCTGACTCAACTTCGGAGTATGATTCCACTCATGGCGAATTGTGGAGCAAATCATTCGGCAAGATAGCCTCTACTCCATAGACCAGGAAAAAGGGAGTGTGATTCATGGACCGATTGGGGGTCGTCCTCAGGCCCCACAGAATAGATGGCAACTCGGTAACCCAGGCTTCGGTAGCATGCTCCAAATCTCACATGAGGCGTGGCGTCAATCCTTGAAGGTTCAGACCGCTCTCTCTTTCGGCTTGCCCATTCGACTGCGGGTGTGCCATCGAGGAATAATCGACCCGAGTGCCTTGGGTGCGGCAGAATGCTTTGAATTCGTCTGAGTCAAAGTTCGATCTATTGTTAGTGATGATACTATGGGGGACGTTGTATCTAAAGACCAACTCTTTCATAAACTTGATCGGTGTCCGAGAGTCCAACTTCTTGATGGGTTTAGCCTCAATCCACTTAGTGAACTTAGAGACCGCAAGTAACAAGTGAGTGAATCCACTCTCCCTGGCCCTGAGGGGCCCAACCATGTCGAGTCCCCAAACTGCGAACGTCAAGACGAGTGGTATGTTCTTCAGTGCAGACGCGGGCTTGAGTGACAAGTTTGCATAGAACTGACAACAAGTGCAGTGCCGGACTATTTCTTGGGCGGCTTCGTTGGCACGTGCCAGAAGCGGGCTTGTTAAGCTTTAGCCATGATTGTCCGAGAGGACGCGTGGTGTACGCAAGTCCCTGAGTGGATCTCCTCTAGATCAATCAACATTCTTCTAGACAAATGCAACGTTGAGCCACACCGGTGACGCTTTTTCTGTACAATTGATCGGCCATCACTGTAAATGCCTTGGATCTATGAACAATTTGACATGCTTCGACGTCGTCTTCTGGGAGTTACTGCCTGAGAAGGTATGCAATGTAAGGTACCGTCCAATTGGTGATTGCCAGAACTCCATGACCAGGTCAATAACTATTGGGACTTCAACTTCAGTCAAATCGGAGTGCCTGACCACTTGTGGAGGCTCTTCAGTGAAAGGATCTTCCTTCACCATTGGGGAGTGAAGGTGCTCAAGGAACACATTGCTGGGTACAGGCTTCCGAGTGGAAATGATCTTTGCTAGGTTGTCAACTGGTTGGTTCTTGGCACGAGGGATGTGATGAATCTCTAAACTTTTGAATTTCTTTTCCAACTTTCTCACTGCATTGCAATATCTTGTCATGGCCAGGCTTTTGATCTCCCACTCCTTCATCACTTGGTTTACCACGAGATCCGAGTCACCGTAAACCATCAGGCGACGAGCGCTGAGTGAGATGGCCATACGTAATCCATAGAGGAGCGCTTCGTACTCAGCCTCATTATTGGAGTAGTCGAAGTGGATCTGTAGAACAAAGCTGAGCCGATCGCCTTTTGGAGACACCAAGACTACTCCAGCACCTGAACCATCCAGAATCCTGGAACCATCAAAGAACATGGTCCAATGTTCTGGGTGACTCTGAGTCGGCTACTGCTGCTCTGTCCATTTGGCCAGGAAATCGGCCAACACCTGGGACTTGACTGCTTTTTTTGCCTCGAACTTGATATCCAGGGGTAAGAACTCAATAGCCCACTTCACCACTCAACTAGTTGCATCCCGATTGTTCATGATCTTAGACAACAGGGCATCACTGACGACTGATACTTTGTGATCTTGGAAGTAATGAACTACTTTGTTCGCAGTCAAGTAAATACCATAGACGAGCTTCTGGTAATGAGGATATCTCTTCTTCGACGGAGTTAGAACCTCGGAGATGTAGTAGATTGGACGCTGAACTTTGTAAGTCTTGCCCTCTTCTTCCCGCTCCATAGTGAGGACGGTGCTGGCTACTTGACCAGTGGCCGCAATGTACGAGAGCAATGGCTCTTTGTTGTTCGGAGCAGCAAGCACCGGCTGGGTAGAAAGCAGGGCTTTGAGTTCAACGAATGCTGCTTGGGCTTCAAGAGTCCACTCGAATGAATTAGACTTCTTCATCAATCCATATAGGGGCAGCGCCTTCTCACCGAGGCGGGAGGTGAATGGACTCAAGGCTGCAAGGCAGCCTGTGAGCTTTTGTACATCGTGAAGGCGTTCGAGACACTTCATTCGGACTATCGCGCCAATTTTTCAGGGTTGGGACCTATTCCCCATTCAAAAACGAGGAATCCGAGTAATTTGCCCCCCCCCCCGGTACTCCAAAAGTGCACTTCGCTAGATTTAGCTTGATGTCATACCTTCGCAAATTTGCGAAAGTCTCAGCGAGGTCAGCCAGTAGGTTAGAACCTTTCTTGGACTTGACTACTATGTCATCCATGTACACCTCGATGTTCCGACTAATTTGCATGTGTAAACACTTGTAGACCATGTGCATGAAGGTGGCGCTGGCATTATTGAGACAGAATGGCATGGTGCTATAACAGAAGCACCCGAAAGGGGTGATAATGGCTGTTTTTGTTTAGTCTGCCCCATACAGTCGAATCTGATGGTACCCGAAGTACGCATCTAGAAAAGATAGTCGCTCACACCCCATAGTGGAATCCACTATCTGATCTATACAGGGAGCAGAAAATGATCCTTGGGACAGATCCACTTGATGTGCTTGAAATCAAGGCACATTTGGAGAGACTTGTCTTTCTTAGGAACCATAGCGACGTTGGTGAGCCACTCGGATTGGTATACTTCATAGATGAACTTGGCTGCCAGAAGCCGAGCTATTTCCTCGCCAATTGTTTTCCTCTTTTCTGTGGCCGAACAACAAAGGTGTTTCTTCACAGGCTTGGCCTTCGGGTCAACTCGCAAACGGTGCTCAGCCAGCCCCCTGGGTACACCCAACATGTCGGATGGCTTCCATGCAAAGATGTCCTAGTTCTCACCGAGGAACTAGATGAGCGTAGCTTCCTATTTGATGTCGAGTGTCGTTGATATGTTGGTGGTGTGGCATTGGGATCTTCTGGATGAATGTGTACTGGCTTTGTCTCCCCATCCGACTGAAAAGCGGACTCCGTAGTCGGTTTCCTGGAACACAACAAATCACCCGGGCAACATTTTTCTTGTATTCTTCCAGCTCAACAACAGCCATATGTTCATCTGCAACCTACGACCCCTGCTGCAAGCACTCCTCAGCATGCTGCCTGCTGCCTATGGTTACACCTTTTGGACCATGCATCTTAAGCTTGAGGTACACATAACATGGGCGGGCCATGAAGCGTGCATAAGCTGTTCGACCAAGGATAGCATGATAGGCATTGCGGAATTCGACTACTTCAAAGGTCAGCCTTTCCTTTCAAAAGTTCTTTTCATCTCCAAAGACCACATCTAGAGCAATCTGCCTGAGTGACTTTGCTTTCTTGCCAGGGATTACCCCGTGCAACTACATACTGCTTTCACTGAGGCGGGACATCTGGATGCCCATCCCCTTTAGGGTCTCAACTTAGAGTATGTTCAGTCTGCTGCCATCGTCCATGAGGACCTTTCACAGTCGAGTGCCTCCCACTATGGGATCAACCACTAGTGCCTGCCGCCTAGGGGTGGCAATGTAGGCAGGGTGATTTGACTGATCGAAGGTGATTGGAGTCTTTGACCAATTCAGGAACTTCGCTGTCGCTGGCATGACCATGTTTACTTCTCGATTGACAACTTTCAATCGACTCTTGCTCTCAACATCTCCAAAGATCACCAAAGTTGAAGTAACGCTAGGGTAAGCTTCATTCTTGTCCTCATCATCAGCGTCGTCTGGGCTCTTATCACTCGACTGACCCTCTCAAAACTGTTGTATCAGCAACCTACACTGCCAAGTGGTATGCTTGGGCGATATCAGATTACCCTCCTCGTCTTTTTGGTGTGAATATGGCATGGAAAATTAAGAATGTCTTGGCCTGACTGATCTTTCTTCTTGTTCACAATCCACTTCTCTTTGGCTTTTCCCTTGTTCTTGGCTTGTCTGGCTAGAGCCACAGCTTCAGCCTGGGCCAAACCCTCAGCTTTGTGTTTCTGCTTTCGACTGGGAGTATGTTTACAAGATTGGGTTCATTGGCTTTCCCTTTGCTATTATGGAGATGGCCTTCTTCCTCGCCATTCGCATATTGAGTGGTGATTTACATCATTCGACTCATGGTCAAAGGCTCCGACCAACCAAATTTCAGGATGAGCTCCCGATACCTTACACCGGCCTTGAAGGCACAGACGACTTGATGCTCGGTGACGTTCTCAACCACATGATGCAGAGTAGACCAACATTGAATGTATTCTCTCAAGGTTTCATTTAGTTTCTGAATACAGTGTTGCAACTCAGTCAATCCGGCAAGCCATTCACACGTGCTTTCAAATGTTTTGATGAACACTTGAGCTAGATCCTCCCAACAGTAGATGCTAGTGGGGTGAGCTAGTTGAGCCAGGACGGGACTGACCCTTTCAACATCAAAGGCAAATGCTTCATGGCCACATAATCGTTGCTGCCACCAATCTGTATAGCCACTCGGTAGTCTTCTAGCCATGTCTCTGATTTGAACTCGAATCACTGGTGAACTTACTTATCCCTGCTACCAATCTAAAATTGGGGGAATCTTCGCGGCCCTGATGGCCCCGCAGAAACACTCGGGCCCGGAAACGAAGGCTCACTTCCACTCAAACGATCTCTGTCCATGGCTCTGTGAGCTTTGGCTCTGTCTACCCGGTTCTGAGCGAGAACTGGTCTTGCGTTGAACCATGGATCACGGAGGTCGATTGGTTCCCCCTAGTGGCCACCGCCACCGTAGTGGGGAGGGCTAGCCCTTTGGTCGTCGCCATATGAATGCCTATCGTCATACAACCAGGGCGCGTACGAGCCATCCCGCGAAGGGGGCGTCAGCATGCGGCGATGATCATCATGATGTCACGGAGGTGTGAACCGATCGTGACCCTGTTCCGGGTACTGATCCCGGTGACGGTCACGATCATCTCACCGCTGAGGCGATTGTTTGTTCCTTCTAGGGGCAACTGGGCTCTGAGCCGACTGGACGGTGTCAGCCTTGACAGATCTGCTATGAATCATGTTGCATGACTGGGAGACAACTGAATTATGCTCTTCAGCCGCCTTGAGCAAGGCCCGAATCTGCCAGAGACCTTCTCCTGCCCCTGACCGAGACAGCTGGATGGAATCTGCTATCCGAGTAGGCACCGCCAAATTCTGAATCAGGGTGCAGAATACCTGGTACTTTTATCGCGGATTACTCAAAAACAACTGCCACTGCCGATGACTAGAGCTGGGCTGTTATCGCCATCATGCCCAATCATCGAGTGACTTTTGGAGCTCCTCCAGATGGGTGTGCTCAGCCAAGTTGGCTTGGCGTGCGGCTTCCAAGGCCTCAGCCTCGGGAATTGTCCCAATGATGGGTGTCTGATACGTCTCCAACGTATCTATAATTTTTGATTGTTCCATGCTGTTATATTATCATTCTTGGATGTTTTACCATCATTTTATAGCAACTTTATATCATTTTGTGGGACTAACCTATTGACATAGTGCCCAGTGCCAGTTGCTGTTTTTTGCCAAACATTCTAATGCATTCTCTTCTAACACTTTGGCACAATTTTCCTTTCCATCATTTTCATGAAAGATATTAAAAAGATGAAGCATATGTGGCAACCTCAATTCTATTTTTTGTAGTTTTCTTTTATAAACTAAACTAGCTAGTGATAAAACAAGAAACTAAAAGATTCAATTGCAAGATCTAAAGATATACCTTCAAGCACTAACCTCCCCGGCAACGGCGCCAGAAAAGAGCTTGATGTCTACTACGCAACCTTCTTCTTGTAGACGTTGTTGAGCCTCCAAGTGTAGAGGTTTGTAGGACAGTAGCAAATTTCCCTCAAGTGGATGACCTAAGATTTATCAATCCGTGGGACGCGTAGGATGAAGATGGTCTCTCTCAAACAACCCTGCAACTAAATAACAAAGAGTCTCTTGTGTCCCCAACACACCCAATACAATGGTAAATTGTATAGGTGCACTAGTTCGGCGAAGAGATGGTGATACAAGTGCAATATGGATGGTAGATATAGGTTTTTGTAATCTGAAATTATAAAAACAGCAAGGTAAAAACTAATAAAAATGAGCGTAAACGGTATTGCAATGCTTCGAAACAAGGCCTAGGGTTCATACTTTCACTAGTGCAAGTTTTCTCAACAGTAATAACATAAATGGATCATATAATTATCCCTCAACATGCAACAAAGAGTCACTCCAAAGTCACCAATAGAGGAGAACAAACGAAGGGATTATTGTAGGGTACGAAAACACCTCAAAGTTATTCTTTCCGATCAATCCATTGGGCTATTCCTATAAGTGTCACAAACAGCCCTAGAGTTTGTAATAAAATAACACCTTAAGACACACATCAACCAAACCCTAATGTCACCTAGATGCTCCAATGTCACTGTCATGGTACTAAGTCTGACAGTAAGAGTAGGGGGTACGATGAGGAGGCAAGGCCCTGGCTACGGTGAAGTTGTACACACGAGTTTACGAGTTCAGGCCCCTCTCGGAGGAGGTAAAAGCCCTACGTCTCGGTGCCCTGAGGCGGTCGACTGGAATATGGTGTGTGTGTGTGTGTTACAGGGAGTGCAAACCCTTGTGCCAGAGGAGGGGGGCGGCTTATATAGAGTGTGCCAGGACCCCAGCCATCCCCCATTACAGGGTTCAATGTACATTAAGATAGGGCATTACTGGTAACGCCAGCTATAAAGAGCTATTAATGACCTTTAAGACTTCGGAGTGAATGCCTGACCGTTGCCATCCTGAGTGACTCTAGGTCTTGTGTACTCCGAGTGGTTTCTTGTATGGTCGAGTGCCTTCATCTTGGTCAGGGGTATCCGAGTGAGGTAATTGGTCGAGTGGATTGCACTCCATGGGTACTTCAGTCGGTATCTCTTGTTATACCTTGAATGTCCTTGATTCTAGGGTAGTGACCTTTGGTAGGTCATATAGGTCAGGCCTATGACCCTACCCTAGGTCCATGGCATCGTCATTAGCCCCCGAATGGATTGAGGTCCAAGTGAAAATAGAGTTGAAGTTGATCCCGTCCTGACTTTTATGCTTCGAAGGCATTCTTACTGAGTTCGGGAATCATGCTGAAACTTCAACTTCATTTTAGTCGCCTTGGTCGATTCAGAGGTTGTCAAGTGAACTACACTGGGAGTCTTCAAGTGCTGATATGGTACGAAATCTTCGGTGTGATTGGTTACTCTGCGGTTCCCGGATCTCAAGGGATTCGAAAGTTTGGGGAAGCGCACAGGACGGAGCGCGCCACAATGAATGGGGTGGATAGATAGGGGTGCCTCGATCCTTGCGCCACCTTTTTCACCATGTATCGGGCGCGCGTCTGTTGCGAGATTTGACAGGATTGCTCGGGCCCATGCGTCAGCCACTCGGAAGCAGGCTCATAAAAAGGCGTCGAGGCTGATGTGTTTGCATAGTGCACCTTATTCCCCTTCTTCTTCCTCTGCCTTACCACTGCGTTCTCCTCCGCTCTCGATGTTGTTGCCCCGCCCATGTGCAGTCCTTCGCCATGGTTAAGGACAAGACGGCGGCCCTGGAGCACGTGAAGAAAGCGATGGTGACGGCGAAGGGCAAGAAGACGAGTCAGGGATCGTCGTCGAGGTCCAGATTGCCTCCTGGTTGGATCCAGTGGGACTAGATTCAGTCCATGATCCGAAAAGAAGATCTGGAGGATCTGGCCGCCGCGGGCTTGATCACTGACGGGTCTTGGAGGCTGCCCGGGAACAAGATCGAGCCTCAGCCGCAGGAGGGTGACTGTGTCCTCCTCGCCACTCTTGTCGACCATGGTTTCTCTCTGCCTCCGCATCCCTTCTTCCGGGGTTTCCTGAACTTTTTCGGTGCCCAGCTTCACCATTTTTCTACCAACACTATCACATACCTTGGTGCATATGTTTCTCTGTGCGAAAACTTGGGTTGTTGATACGTCTCCAACGTATCTACTTTTCCAAACACTTTTGCCCTTGTTTTGGACTCTAACTTGCACGATTTGAATGAAACTAACCCGGACTGACGCTGTTTTCAGCAGAACTGCCATGGTGTTGTTTATTGTGCAGAAAACAAAAGTTCTCGGAATGACCCGAAAATCCACGGAGATAACTTTAGGAAAATATGAAAAATACTGGTGAAAGAATCAAGGCCAGGGGGCCCACACCCTGTCCACGAGGGTGGGCGGCACGCCCCCCTGTCTCATGGGCCCCTGATGCTCCACCGACCTCAACTCCAACTCTATATATTCCGTTTCACAGAGAAAAAAATCAGAGAGAAAGTTTCCTCGCGTTTTACGATACGGAGCCGCCGCCAAGCCCTAATCTCTCTTGGGAGGGCTGATCTGGAGTCCGTTCGGGGCTCCGGAGAGGGGGATTCGTCGCCGTCGTCTTCATCAACCATCCTCCATCACCAATTTCATGATGCTCACCGCTGTGTGTGAGTAATTCCATCGTAGGCTTGCTGGATGGTGATGGGTTGGATGAGATTTACCATGTAATCAAGTTAGTTTTGTTAGGGTTTGATCCCCAGTATCCACTATGTTTTGAGATTGATGTTGCTATGACTTTGCTATGCTTAATGCTTGTCACTAGGGCCCGAGTGCCATGATTTCAGGTCTGAACCTATTATGTGTTCATGAATATATGTGAGTTCTTGATCCTATCTTGCAAGTCTATAGTCACCTATTATGTGTTATGATCTGACAACCCCGAAGTGACAATAATCGGGATACTTCTCGGTGATGACCATAGTTTGAGGAGTTCATGTATTCACTATGTGTTAATGCTTTGTTCTGGTTCTCTATTAAAAGGAGGCCTTAATATCCCTTAGTTTCCACTAGGACCCCGCTGCCACGGGAGGGTAGGACAAAAGATGTCATGCAAGTTCTTTTCCATAAGCATGTATGACTATATTCGGAATACATGCCTACATTACATTGATGAACTGGAGCTAGTTCTGTGTCACCCTATGTTATAGCTATTACATGAGGAATCGCATCCGACATAACTATCCATCACTGATCCAATGCCTACGAGCTTTTCACATATTGTGCTTCGCTTATTTACTTTTCCGTTGCTACTGTTACAATTACTACAAAACTGCTATCTTTACTTTTGCCACTGTTACCATTACTATCATACTACTTTGCTACTAAATACCTTGCTGCAGATACTAAGTTATCCAGGTGTGGTTGAATTGACAACTCAACTGCTAATACTTAAGAATATTCTTTGGCTCCCCTTGTGTCGAATCAATAAATTTGGGTTGAATACTCTACCCTCGAAAGCTATTGCGATCCCCTACACTTGTGGGTTATCAAGACTAATTTCTGGCACCGTTGCCGGGGAGCATAGCTCTATTCTTTGAGTCACTTGGGATTTATATCTGCTGGTCACTATGAGGAACTTGAAAGACGAAAGAACTAAGATTTTTCCCTCAACTACGAGGGGAGGTAAGGAACTGCCATCTAGCTCTGCACTAGATTCTCCTTCTGTTTTGAGTAAGCTTGCGACACCTAAACCTGCTACTGCTATGAATTCTGATATGTCGCATGTTATTGATGATGCCACTTCTGCTATGCATGATACTTATGATGAAACTACTTCTGTGCGTGATACTACGTTGCCATTAGGTGAATTTCTTGATGAACAACTTGCTAGGGTTAGAGAGAATGAAATTATTGAAGATGCTATTATAGATGATAGTGATGATGAAAGTTCTCCCTCTGATTATGAATTACATGTTGTTCCTGAGGGTTATGTTATGAATGAAGAAGCTGCTAAAGCTATTTTTGCTTGCAAAGATAGATATGATCTTAAGAAGTTATTAGCTAAATGGAAGCAACAATCTCTTAATGCTAGAATGAAACCCGACCCTGCTTTTGCTACTTCACCTATCTGTGTTACTGATAAGGATTATGAATTCTCTATTGATCCTGAAATAATTACTTTGGTTGAATCTGATCCTTTTTATGGCCTTGAATCTGAAACTGTTGTGGCACATCTTACCAAGTTAAATGATATAGCCACCCTGTTTACTAATGATGAGAAGTCTCGCTATTATTATATCATTAAGATATTTCAGTTCTCATTAAAGGGTGATGCTAAGACTTGGTTTAATTCTCTTGATCCTGGTTGTGTGCGTAGTCCCCAGGATATGATTTATTACTTCTCTGCTAAATATTTCCCAGCTCATAAGAAACAAGCTGCCTTGCGGGAAATATATAATTTTGTGCAAATCAAAGAAGAGAGTCTCCCACAAGCTTGGGGGAGGCTTCTCCGATTACTTAATGCTTTTGCCTGATCATCCTCTTAAGAAAAATGAAATACTTGATAGCTTTTATAATGGACTAACCGATGCTTCCAAGGACTACTTGGATAGTTGTGCTGGTTGTGTTTTCAGGGAAAGAACAGTCGACCAAGCTGAATTACTATTGAATAATATGTTGACTAATGAAAATAATTGGACTCTTCCTGAGCCAATTCCTGAGGCAATTCCTGAACCAATTGAGCCAACTCCTGAGCCTATTCCTAAACCAACTCCGAGGAAGAGAGGTGTTCTATTTCTCAGTCCTAAAGATATGCAAGAGGCAAAGAAATCAATGAAAGAAAAAGGTATAAAAGCTGAAGATGTTAAGAATTTACCTCCTTTTGAAGAAATACATGGTCTTAATTTACTGCCTGTTGAAGAAACACATTGTCTTGATAACCCGACACAGGTAGTAAAGGTAAATTCTCTCTATAGATATGATAAAGCTGAAATCCCGTCTACTAAATTTCATAGCCCATGCTTAGATGAATTTGATGACTTTATGGCTAGACAAGAAAGTTTTAATGCTTATGTTGGTAGAGAATTAAAGAATAATGCTTTCGAGATAGGAGGCTTGAGTGATTATATGGCTAGAGTTAAAGGTGAACTTAAACTCATTAGCAAATATGCTTCTATGGTTACCACTCAGGCTGAGCAAGTACTTAAAGCTCAAAGTGAATTGCTCGATGAATTAAATAATAAACATGACTTTGCTGTTAGAGTGGCTACTAGAACTGGTAGAATGACTCAGGAACCTTTGTATCCTGAAGGCCACCCTAAGAGAATCGAGCAGGATTCTCAGAGAAATAATTTAGAGGCACCTAGTTCCTCCAAAAAGAAGAAAAAGAAAAACGATAGACTTTGCATGCTTCTAGTGAACCTGTTGTAGACACACTTGAGAACCCCAATGATATTTCTATTTCTGATGCTGAAACACAATCAGGTGATGAACATGAACCTAGTAGTAATGTTAATGATAATGTTCATGTTGATGCTCAACCTAGCAATAACAATGATGTAGAGATTGAACCTGCTGTTGATCTTGATAACCCACAATCAAAGAATCAACGTTATGATAAAAGAGACTTTGTTGCTAGGAAGCACGGTAAAGAAAGAGAACCATGGGTTCAGAAACCCATGCCCTTTCCTCCTAAACCATCCAAGACAAAGGATGATGAGGATTTCGAGCGCTTTGCTGAAATGATTAGACCTATCTTCTTACGTATGCACTTGACTGATATGCTTAAATTAAATCCTTATGCTAAATATATGAAGGATATCATTACAAATAAAAGAAAGATACCGGAAGCTGAAATTTCCACCATGCTTGCTAATTACACTTTTAAAGGTGGAATACCAAAGAAACTTGGAGATCCAGGGGTACCAACTATACCATGCTCCATTAAAAGAAATTATGTTAAAACTGCTTTATGTGATCTTGGAGCCGGTGTTAGTGTTATGACTCTCTCTTTATATCATAGACTTGAATTGAGTAAGTTGACACCTACTGAAATATCTTTGCAAATGGCCGATAAATGAACCGCTATACCTGTCGGTATTTGTGAGGATGTGCCTGTTGTGGTTGCAAATGTCACTATCTTAATGGACTTTGTTATTCTTGATATTCCCCAGGACAATAGTATGTCGATTATACTTGGTAGACCTTTTTTGAATACTGCAGGGGCTGTTATTGATTGCAACAAAGGCAATGTCACTTTTCATGTTAATGGTAATGAGCATACGGTACACTTTCCGAGTAAACAACCTCAAGTCCATAGCATCAATTCTATTGGAAAAATTCCAACTATCATTATTGGAGGTTTAGAATTTCCTCTTCCTGCTGTCAAGAAAAGTATGATATTCTTATTGTTGGGGATGTTCATATCCCCGTTGAGGTAACTTAGTGTTATTCGAAATTTCTCCAGTTCCGTGTTATTCGGAATGAGTTTGTTAACAAGACTTGATCAACCTTGTTAATGGGTTCATTTTGATGATCATGAGATGGATGAAATTAGAAGGCACAACCTTCTGTACCCTCTTTTACTTTCTGTTATTTAGAATAAATAAAGCAAAAATAGTATTATCTGTCCGTTTTCTGAATTATCCGTGCAATAAAAAATATCCTGAAAATAAAAGTGCTCCAAATGCCCTGCAAATTTAGTATGATTCTTATGGAACATTTGAGGATTTTAGGCACTGAAAACACTGCAGGGGGGCAAGCACCTGGCCACGAGGGTGGAGGGCGCGCCCACACCCCTTAGGCGCGCCCCCTATCTTGTGGGCCCATGGTGGCCCCCTCCACTTATTCCTGCACCCACACACTCCATCTTCTTCCCAAAAAAATCCCCATCCAGCTCAAGCACGAGTTCTAGCTCATTTTTCTGCGATTTTCGACCTCCTTGCTCAAAGCTCCATTCACAAAACTGCTTTGGGAGATTGTTGCTTGGTATGTGACTCCTCCATTGGTCCAATTAGTTTTTGTTCTAGTGCTTTCTTCATTGCAAAATTTTGCTGCATAGGTGACCCTGTTCTTGAGCTTGCATGTTAAATTTATGAGGTCCCAAGTAATTCCAATGCATGATATAGGCTCTAGGCACTTGTAGGAGTAGTTGCTACCAATCTTATTTAGTTTTATTCACTTTTATTTTGAAGTTACTAAAAATTTCAGAAATTTTCAGAAAATGATAAGGAGATTTTTGAGGGGCTCTTGTAGCCAAGGCTCCAAGGATAAACAAGCTAAAGAGAAGGAAAATGCCAAGTATAATCTTCCTCGTGTAGCGGAAGTACGGCCGTGTGAATGGCCCTGTGATAATTTCTTGAGAGAAGCCGGGATTTATGAAGACTTTTATTCTTTGATTGAAAATGCAGGCCTCACCGACTTCCTCCACGACTGGATCGATCAGTATCTCTTACTCACCAATACTTCCGTGCAAAACTTTTATTACTATCCTAAGAATTCACCTCCTTCAGTATAATTTCATTTATATGATGAATTCAAGGAAATGTCATTACGTAATTTTTGCACGGTATGTAGAATACCCTTTGAGGGCAGTTTAGATGAACCACATCGTAAAGATGTGGATGGTTTTGTTAACACCATTACTGTAGGGGATCCGAAGAAGGGTTCCGATGCGAGAATCACTAGCATACATTTTCCTGTTTTACGCTACTTTGCCATATTTGCTAGTCGATGCTTAATTGGTCGTGGAAACAGTGGAAACTTCAGTGTTCCTGATATTATTATTCTGTTCCATGCCTTGTTTGGTGATAATAGTTTTAGTATGGGTGCCGTTATTGCTAAACGGCTAAGCCCGAACCGTACAAAAGGCCCCATCTTTGGAGGTATCTATGCTGCACGCCTTGCTGAACATTTTGAGATACCTATTAGGCACTATGAGAAAGAGGAGACAAAGTTTCCTCTTTCCCTTTTAGATTACAGGAGCATGGTAGCACATGAGTTTATTGTTCACAATGATGATAATATGCTCCTGTATAACTTGAGATTTAATAAGAAACATAATGCGACTATTATTCTGCCTGTGCCTCTGTTGTTTGATTTGACTGAAGTTAATTATCTTGTCTCGCCGGAAGCGGTGTACGCTCATCGAGGACAGGCACACGCTCCTGAGCCTGAGCCGGAACCTCCACTGGACCCTTATCGTCCATCTTACCAGTGGGATCCGGAGGAGATGGCTAGCCAGTGGTACCCTGATGACACTCCTTAGTACACCGGGGAGAGTAGTCGTTATCCTTGGCAATAGACCAACTTAGGCCAAAAGCCTAAGCTTGGGGGAGTATGTATTTCTCACCGACTTTACATTCATGTTCACACAATATTCAAGTTGTCGGTGCTCATACTCTTTCATTGTATTATCCATGCTAGCTTAATTTTCTTTTTCTAGCCTTCTTATTGTGTGTTTGATAAATCTTAAGAAAAACCAAAAAAAAAATAGTTAGTTTAATTTCCATGCTTGTAGTAGAAATTAAAACGAAAACCCAAAAATATTTCTCGTTCTTCTTCTTGCTTGTTGGGAGCTTTCCTGTGTAAATAGTTTTATTTCTTTTCTTTCCTTTGGGGGTCGAGAGTAGAAGACCATATTGAAAATGTTTAGTGGCTCTCATATGCATGATTGTTTATTTAACTTAGAGCCCATATTACTTTGTCTTCTCTCTTGAGTTGAATGCTTGCAGGTTCCGGCTTAGTCCAATGCACGTGCACTATTATTATTATACACACCGTTCGGTCGTGCAAGTGAAAGGCAATAATGATGATATATATGGACTGATTGAGATGAGAAAAGCTGGTATGAACTTGACCTCTCTTATTTTTGTAAATATGATGAGTCCATCGTTCCTGATTCAGCTTATTATGAAGTAAACATATTTGCAATGACATTTAGAGATTATAGTTGCTTGTGCCATGCTTAATTAGCTATGAGTTAGAATGGTTTACCTTGCGTGCCAACATGCTATTAAAATGATTGTGATGTGGTATGATGGGATGGTATCCTCCTTTGAATGAATTGAGTGACTCGACTTGGCACATGTTCACGCATGTAGTTGAAACAGATCAACATAGCCTTCACGATATTTATGTTCATGGTGGATTATATCCTACTCATGCTTGTACTCGGTGTAAATTAATTTTAATGCATGTTCATGACTTTTGTCACTCTCTCAGTTGGTCGCTTCCCAGTCTTTTGCTAGCATTCACCTGTACTAAGCGGGAATACTGCTTGTGCATCCAAACTCCATGAACCCCAAAGTTGTTCCATATGAGTCCACCATACCTTCCTATATGCGGTATCTACCTGCCGTTCCAAGTAAATTTGTATGTGCCAAACTCCAAATCTTCAAATGAAATTCTGTTTTGTATGGTCGAGTAGCTGATGTTTCAACTAGGGTTGTCTGTATCTTCGATGCTAGGTGGGTTATTCTCAAGAGGAGTGAACTCCGCTCCCCATTCACGAGAAAATGGCTGGTAACCGGGATGCCCAGTCCCATGATCAAAAAAGATCAAGGCAAATCAAAATAATAAAACAAAACTCCCCCAGGTCTGTTATTAGTTGGAGGCACTCGTTGTTTCGAGCAAGCCATGGATTGATGCTTGTTGGTGGTGGGGGAGTATAAACTTTTACCATTCTGTTTGGGAACCGCCTATAATGCATGTAGTATGGAAGATATCGCCATCTCATAGTTGTTGCGTTGACAGTGAAAGTATGCCACTCAAAATGTTATTCATCTCTATTTTAAAATCGAGCTCTGGCACCTCTACAAATCCCTGCTTCCCTCTGCGAAGGGCCTATCTATTTACTTTTATGTTGAGTCATCACCTTCTTATTAAAAAGCACCTACTGGAGAGCACACTGTCATTTGCATTCATTACTATTAGTTTATATTGGGTATGACTTGTCTGGATCTCTTTTACCATGAATTACAATGTTTAGTCAGTCCTTGATCTTTAAAGGTGCTCTCCATTTATGTTTTGCGGTCTCGAAAAGGGCTAGCGAGATACCATCTTGTTATATCATATCATGATTGTTTTGAGAAAGTGTTGTCATTCGGGTTTTATTATTATTGCTCGCTAGCTGATTATGCCATTGATATGAGTAAATGTGAGACCTGAGTGTTATCGTGAATATGGTTAGTTCATAATCTTTGCTGAAAACTTGAATGCTGGCTTTACATATCTACAACAACAAGAGCAAACAGAGTTTGTAAAAGTTTTTCTTTATCACTTTCAGTTTATCAGTTGTCGACCGCATTGGGGTCTATTCAAACACATCTTTACCTACTGTTCCCAATCTGTGAAGAAGGTGAATCCAACTGATGAGAGGATGCACGTGATCCAGATGTGTGGGGGTTTAGGGATTCAGATGAGGGTTAGGAGTACTTTTACCCCCATGACACTTCCCGAGTTGGTTAGGGGATGGCAGTCGACCTGGTTCTACCGCCAAGATATTCTGACCCCCGGTCAGTCGATCGGTCTTCCTCCCTTCACCATGGATCAAGTCCAGCAACCTTCTTCATTGATCGTGAATACAACAGAGAAAGTAGAGGTGTCCATGCTAGTCGAGCGGGTAGTCCAATTGGTCCGTGAGGGTGTGACTAGCATGGATTTGTTGGAGGTGTTTCTCAGTCGACGCATCTAGCCACTCCAAGCTCGTGATCATCCAATGTGGATGTATTCGGGCACCAATGACATCGCTCGGGTCCACCCAGAGGAGGTCCCCGATGAGACAGTGGCTGCAAAGCATCACTGGGAACAAAGATAACCCCATGGGGTCCGGAAGGGTTGCACCATTCGATGCTGAAAATGAGCCGGATAAGGTCTGATTCTTGTTATCGAGTGTCTTTTTATTCTGATTTGCAACTATCCTTGAATTCTGATTGATGCTTGTTTAACTTCTTGCCTTGCAGATTTATACCGAGATGTATTCGATGCCAAACGGGGAGCAAGTCCAGGAGGGAGCAGAGCGCACGGATGAGAGTGCTGACTGGCAGTCCCCCGGTGATGATGAGGAGGAAGAGAGTGATGAGTCGGACAATGGAGAAGAAGTCGACTCACCACCTCGCACAGAACATCGATCCAAACAGTCTCACGACCCTGCAGGTGGGCGTAACATGGCATCTCCTCCAACTTCACAAGCGCAAAAACGCACTCGGACTTCGTCTCCGGAACTGTCTGAAAAGATCGCCAAGCATCCCAAGGTCGCCCCCTCAAAGCCTCGGAAGACCTTGCCCAAGATCAAGATGGACGTTCTCGTCGCTTCTGCATAAGTGTTTCATTTTTCTTTACGTTACCGACAACTCATTCCTCTGTTTGACTGAGTGGGTTCTGAATCATTCAGTGATGCGACTTCTAGGACCTCCATGGACATTGACAAGGCTCGAGACGATGAGGAAACTTAAGACGCGGTCACTTCCAAAGCGGGTATAAGTCTACAATCTTGTGCTTATTCTGTCGGTTGAACTGTCAGTCGACTGAACTCTTATGGTCGAGTCTTGTGCAGCACCACAAGATGTCAATGAACTTCTAGAAGACGATGAAGAAATGCCCCAGAAGGTTATGGGAAGAAAGGGCAGGACTTGGAGCAGGAGAACGCCTGCCAGCACGGTACCTCAGTCGATGTCAGCGCCAAAAACAGTGATACAGCAATCCGGAGATCCACTTCGAGCTTCTGTTTCTTTTGCTGATCCTGTGTCGACTGATTGTCCTTCAGCGTCGATCGCTCAAGTCCCTGCTCCGTCCGTGCAACTCTATGCCTCAGATCCTCTGGCTGCTCCGACTATTCCACCAACTCCACTCTTTGTTACCCATCATATCCCAAAAGACCCGGTGGGTGCTGCTAAGGAAGCTATACTCCAAGCGGGTTTTATGATGGATCAAATTAAGGTGTTGCATGAGGCTAGCAAGGCTGCCTACAATGCCAGCTCTACTCTGCAGATCAACGTCAAGGTCAGTTGATTTTTGACTGATCTTTCAGCTTGATCTTTGTTTTGTTACTATATGGTATTTGGAAACTGCTGCTTTATTATCCGTAGGATGTCCGTGGATGAGCGTTTTGGAACCTTTTATGTGCATCTATCATGAGTCTGCACTTTATATCCATTCACCCACTGGGTGTTTTAACTTTTGCTGAATAGTGCTTCTACTTGAGTCGACCAAGTCGAGTCGAGTGTATCTTTCAACCATTGGGGGCACGCAGAGTGCACTCACTGGGTGTAGTCCCTGAGACCGCCGTCGAATGTTTGATTCGGCGGGGGTCTTTACCAAATGTCTCTTTACAGTTCTTTCACTCGGTGGAACAGATTGTGCCGAGTGGGATCCAGACCAGTGGGGGCACGTTGAGTGCACCCACTGGGTGTAGTCCCCGAGACCGCGATTGACTGCGGGCAGTCGGTTGGGGTCTAAGAACCTCTTTTTATATATATATACTCGTGCTGGGTAGACCATGCTGATACGTCCATTTTGCATCAGGCTTTTATATCAATATTTATTGCGTTATGGGCTGTTACTACACGTTATGTCATAATACTTATGCCTATTCTCTCTTATTTTACAAGGTTTACTTGAAGAGGGAGAATGCCGGCAGCTGGGATTCTGGGCTGGAAAAGGAGCAAATATTAGAGACCTATTCTGCACAACTCCAAAAGTCCTGAAACTCCACGAAAGTCATTTTTGGAATTAATAAAAAATAATGGGCGAAGAAAGTACCAGAGGGGACCCACACCCTGTCCATGAGGGTGGGGGGTGCACCCCCTGCCTTTGTGGGCCCCCTGGCAGTCCTCTGGTGGCCATCTTATGCTATATGAAGTCTTTTATCCTGGAAAAATCATAAGCAAGCTTTCGGGACGAAACACCACCGCCATGAGGCGGAACCTTGGCGGAACCAATCTAGGGCTCCGGCGGAGCTGTTCTGCCGGGGAATCATCCATCCGGGAGGGGGAAATCATCATCATCGTCATCACCATCGATCCTCTCATCGGGAGAGGGTCAATCTCCATCAACATCTTCACCAACACCATCTCCTCTCAAACCCTAGTTCATCTCTTGTATACAATCTTTGTCCCAAAACCTCAGATTGGTACCTGTGGGTCACTAGTAGTGTTGATTACTCCTTGTAGTTGATGCTAGTTGGTTTATTCATGGAATATCATATGTTCAGATCCTTTATGCATATTAATACCCCTCTGATTATGAACATGAATATGATTTGTGAGTAGTTATGTTTGTTCCTGAGGACATGGGAGAAGTCTTGCTATAAGTAGTCATGTGAATTTGGTATTCGTTCGATATTTTGACGAGATGTATGTTGTCCTTCCTCTAGTGATGTTATGTGAACGTCGACTACATGACACTTCACCATTGTTTGGGCCTAGAGGAAGGCATTGGGAAGTAATAAGTAGATGATGGGTTGCTAGAGTGACAGAGGCTTAAACCCTAGTTTATGAGTTGCTCCGTAAGGGGCTGATTTGGATCCATATGTTTCATGCTATGGTTAGGTTTACCTTAATACTTACTTTGTAGTTGCGGGTGCTTGCAATAGGGGTTAATCATAAGTGGGATGCTTGTCCAAGAAAGGGCAGTACCCAAGCATCGGTCCACCCACATATCAAATTATCAAAGTAACGAACGCGAATCATATGAGTGTGATGAAAACTAGCTTGACGATAATTCCCATGTGTCCTCGGGAGCGCTTTTCTCTATATAAGAACTTGTATAGGCTTGTCATTTGCTACAAAAAGCATTGGGCCATCTTGCTGCACCTTATTCACTTTTGTTACTTGTTACCTGTTATGAATTACCTTATCACAAAACTATTTGTTACCGATAATTTTAGTGCTTGCAGAGAATACCTTACTGAAAACCGCTTGTCATTTCCTTCTGTTCCTCATTGGGTTCGACACTCTTACTTATCGAAAGGACTAGGATAGAACCTCTACACTTGTGGGTCATCAAGACTCTTTTCTGGCGCCGTTGCTGGGGAGTGAAGTGCCTTTGGTAAGGAAAAATTTACATAGTGTGCTGAAATTTACTGTCACTTGTTACTATGGAACATAATCTGTTGAGGGGCTTGTTCGGGGTATCTTCACCCTGACCAGTAGAGCAAAGAGTTGCTCCTCAACCTACTGAACCTACTGAAAATGTTTACTTTGAAATTCCTTTGGGTATGATAGAGAAACTGCTAGCTAATCCTTTTATAGGAGATAGAACATTGCATCCCGATTTGCACCTAATCTATGTGGATGAAGTTTGTGGATTATTTAAGTTTGCAGGTATGCCCGAGGATGTTATCAAGAAGAAGGTCTTCCCTTTTTCTTTGAAGGGAGAGGCATTGACATGGTTTAGGCTATGTGATGATATGGGATCATGGAACTACAACCGAATGAAATTGGAATTTCATCAGAAGTTTTATCCTATGCATCTTGTTCATCGTGATCGTAATTATATATATAATTTTTGGCCTCGCGAAGGAGAAGCATCGCTCAAGCTTGGGGGAGGCTTAAGTCAATGTTATATTCATGCCCCAATCATGAGCTCTCAAGAGAAATGATTATTCAAAAAATTTATGCTCGGCTCTCTCTCAACAATCGCTCCATGCTCGATACTTCTTGTACTGGTTCTTTTATAATGAAGACTATTGAATTTAGATGGGATTTATTGGAAAGAATTAAACGCAACTCTGAAGATTGGGATCTCGGCGAAGGTAAGGAGTCAGGTATGACAGCTAAGTTTGATTGCGTTAAATCTTTTATGGATACCGATGCTTTCCATGAAATTTAGCACTAAATATGGACTTGACTCTGAGATAGTAGATTCTTTTTGTGAATCATTTGCTACTCATGTTGACCTCCCTAAGGAGAAGTGGTTTAAATATAATCCTCCCATTGAAGTAAAAGTAGTTGCACCTATTAAAGTTGAAGAAAAGACTATCACTTATAATGATCCTATTGTTCCTACTACTTATATTGAGAAACCACCTTTCCCTGTTAGGATAAAGGATCATGCTAAAGCTTCCACTGTGGTTCGTAAGAGTAATACTATAACACCTACATGATATGTCTCCGTCGTATCTATAATTTTTGATTGTTCCATGCCAATATTCTACAACTACCATATACTTTTGGCAACTTTTTATACTATTTTTGGGACTAACATATTGATCCAGTGCCCAGTGTCAGTTCCTGTTTGTTGCATGTTTTATGTTTCACAGAAACCCCACATCAAACGGAGTCCAAATGGGATAAAAATGGAAGGAGAATATTTTTGGAATATTTATGATTTTTTGGAAGAAAAATCAACGCGAGACGGTGCCCGAGGGGGCCACGAGGCAGGGGGGCGCGCCCCTAACCCTCATGGGCACCCCGTAAGGAGGTTGATGCTCTTCTTTTGCCGCAAGAAAGCTAATTTCCGGAGAAAAATATGGGCGAAGGTTTCAATCCAATCGGTGTTACGGATCTCCGGAGATATAAGAAACGGTGAAATGGCAGAATCAAAGAGAAGGCAGAAAAAGAGAGAGACAGAGAGACAGATCTCGGAGGGGCTCTCGCCCCTCCCACGCCATGGAGACCATGGCCCAGAGGGAAACCCTTCTCCCATCTAGGGAGGAGGTCAAGGAAGAATAAGAAGAAGGGGGGCTCTCTCCCCCTTGCTTCCGGTGGCACCGGAACGCTGCCGGGGGCCATCATCATCACCGCGATCTACACCAACACCTCCGCCATCTTCACCAACATCTCCATCACCTTCCCCCCTTCTATATTCAGCAGTCCACTCTCCCGCAACCCGATGTACCCTCTACTTGAGCATGGTGCTTTATGCTTCATATTATTATCCAATGATGTGTTGCCATCCTATGATGTCTGAGTAGCTTTTCGTTGTCCTACCGGTGATTGATGAATTACTATGATTGGTTTAATTTGCTTGTGGTTATGTTGCTGTCCTATTGTGCCCTCCGTGTCGTGCAAGCGTGAGGGATTCCCGCTGTAGGGTGTTGCAATACACTCATGATTCACTTATAGTGGGTTGCTTGAGTGACAGAAGCATAAACCCGAGTAAGGGGGTTGTGGCGTATGGGATAAAGGGGACTTGATGCTTTAATGCTATGGTTGGGTTTTACCTTAATGATCTTTAGTAGTTGCGGATGCTTGCTAGAGTTCCAATCATAAGTGCATATGATCCAAGAAGAGAAAGTGTGTTAGCTTATGCCTCTCCCACATAAAACTTGCTATCGGTCTAGTAAAGTAGTCAATTGCTTAGGGACGATTTCACAACTCCTACCACCACTTTTCCACACTCACTATATTTACTTTATTGCTTCTTTATCTAAACAGCCCTACTTTTTATTTACGTGCTCTTTATTATCTTGCAAACCTATCCAACAACACCTACAAAGTCCTTCTAGTTTCATACTTGTTCTAGGTAAAGCGAACGTCAAGCATGCGTAGAGTTGTATCAGTGGTCGATAGAACTTGAGGGAATATTTGTTCTACCTTTAGCTCCTCGTTGGGTTCGACACTCTTACTTATCGAAAGAGGCTACAATTGACCCCCTATACTTGTGGGTTATCAAGACCTTTTTCTGGCGCCGTTGCCGGGGAGTCATAGCGTGGGGTGAATATTCTCGTGTGTGCTTGTTTGCTTTATCACTAAGTAATTTTTATTTGTTGTTCTAAGTTGTTCTCTATCTTTAGTTATGGATATGGAACACGAAATACCAAAAAAAATTAGGTTTACTTGCTACTCATGGAGATGGGGAACCTCCTAAAACCCTCGATGCTCATTATGTGAAAGATATTATGTACTACTTTGATAATCCTAAGAAAACCCCATTTAATTATGTAATGGGAGACACGTTGGATCAACCTGAATACTTTAGGGATTATCGCTTGACTCAAAAAGGGAAACTATTATGGGATCAAATTCATATGTTGCATTGGTATGCTCAGGAACTATGCTTGAGATATGATTATACTTGTTGCTCTAGGATGAAGGCTCCACACCTTCCCTTTTCATGCAAATTTAATGATAATGAAACCTTAGCTTCTTATGCTAATGGTATCTATGATTACTATGATGTGGAACAAATAGAAGAATTCGTTGCTTTTATGGGTTCCTATGAAATTGAATCTTTGTTTAAAGAGTGTGAAAATCTTGATGATGCTGCTTACAAACCTGAAAATTTTGCTATACTTAAATATTGTTATGAGAATTATGGATACAATTCCGATATTGATGCATTTATTGAGAAAGTCTCCGCTGTCCAAGAAGAGACTAATATTTTGCAGGAGCCAATGGAAGAAGAAATTGATGAAACTGTGAGCTCATTGGATGAAAAAGATGACGAGGAGAGCGAAGAACAAAAGGAGGAAGAGCGGATTAGCTACCCGTGCCCACCTTCTAATGAGAGTAACTCTTTAACTCATACATTTTTTAATTCCCCTTTGTGCTTACCGAAGGATGATTGCTATGATGGTTGCTATGATCCCTTTAATTCGATTGAAATATCCCTTTCTAATGATGCTTGCTATGCTCGTGGCCAAGATGACAATATGAATTATGCTTATGGAGATGAACTTGCTATAGTTTCTTATGTTAAACATGAAATTGTTGCTATTGCACCCACGCATTATAGTCCTATTATCTTTTTGAATTCTCCAAACTACACTATATCGGAGAAGTTTGTGCTTATTAAGGATTATATTGATGGGTTGCATTTTACTACTACACATGATGATTTTGATAGATATAATATGCATGTGATTGCTGCTCCTACTTGCATTTATTATGAGAGAGGGACTATATCTCCACCTCTCTATGTTTCCAATATGATAAAATTGCAAGAAACTGCTTATACTATGCATTGGCCTTTACTATGTATGCATGAATTGTTCTTTTATGACATGCCGATGCATAGGAAGAGAGTTAGACTTCGTTGTTGCATGATATATGTTACTTTGTGCTCACTACTAAATAACAAATCATTGTTAATTAAAATTGGCTTTGATATACCTTGGGATCCGGGTGGATCCATTACTTGAGCACTATATGCCTAGCTTAATGGCTTTAAAGAAAGCGCTGCCAGGGAGACAACCCGGAAGTTTTAGAGAGTCATTTATTTCTGCTGAGTGCTTTCATATAGTCTAAAAAAATAAAAAAATAAAGAGGGGAACCCAAAACTTTTCAAAAAGGAAAGTGCAAGTGAGAGAGACAAGCATTGTTGAAGTGGGAGAGCTCCTTGAACTTTGTTCATGCTCACGGAAACTTTGTGAATCTTAATTACAGAAAATTTTCATCAAAAATAATTATCTCCTTGTACAATTCCATTGTATTATAAAAATAATGTGCCAAGGTTTGCCTTTAGGATGTTTACAATGCTTGTTGGTTTGTGCGGTGCAGGACAGAAACTTTGGCTGTAATGCGCGATTTTACATTTTTTTACTGGAACGTCAAATGGTTCTGAAACTTTTTGCACTGTCTTTCTATACAAATTGTTTATTTTTCCTAATTTTGGCAGAATTTTTGGAGTATCATAAGTTTGGTGAATGTTTAGATTGCTACAGACTGTCCTGTTTAGGACAGATTCTATTTTTGATGCATAGTTTACTTGTTTTGATGAAACTATCAATTTCTATCAGTGGATCAAGCCATGTAAAAGTTATATTACAGTAGACACAATTCAAAAACAAAATATGAATTGGTTTGCAACAGTACTTAGAGTAGTGATTTGCTTTATTATACTAACAGATCTTACCGAGTTTTTGTTGAAGTTTTGTGTGGATGAAATGTTTGATCGAGGAGGTCTCGATATGAGGAAAAGGAAGAGAGACAAGAGATCAAGCTTGGGGATGCCCAAGGCACCCCAAGTAAATATTCAAGGAGACTCAAGCGTCTAAGCTTGGGGATGCCCCGGAAGGCATCCCCCCTTTCTTCAACAAGTATTGGTATGTTTTCGGATTCGTTTCATTCATGCGATATGTGCAAATCTTGGAGCATATTTTGCATTTAGTTTTCACTTTTCTTTTATGCACCATGCTGGTATGAAATAGTCCATGGTTGATTTATAGAATGCTCATTGCACCTCACTTCTTTTGAGCATGGCTGTATAGAATGCTTCACGTGCTTCACTTATATCATTTGAAGTTTGGATTGCATGTTTCTCTTCACATAGAAACCCGCCATTTGTAGAATGCTCTTTTGCTTCACTTATATTTGTTAGAGCGTGGGCATATCTTTTGTAGAAAGAATTAAACTCTCGTGCTTCACTTATATCTATTTAGAGGGATGACAGGAATTGGTCATTCACATGGTTAGTCATAAAATCCTACATAAAACTTGTGGATCACTGAATATGATATGTTTGATTCCTTGCAATAGTTTTGCGATATAGAGATGATAATATGTGGGAGGTTTCTAGTAGATGGTTGTGTCTAGTAAGGATATTGGTGTTAAGGTCTGTGATTCCCAAAGCATGCACGTATGGTCTCCTAACTATGTAACCAAATTGGCACGCATTTTATTTTGATTGTTTATCTTTGCGTGAAGGTCGGGGGCGCGCGATGGTTAACTCCTACCAACCTCCTCCCTAGGAGCATGCATAATAGTACTTTGCTTCGAGGGCTAATAAACTTTTGCAATAAGTATATGAGTTCTTTATGACTAATGTGAGTCCATGGATTATACGCACTCTCACCCTTCCATCATTGCTAGCCTCTTCGGCACCGTGCATTGCCCTTTCTCACCTTCAGAGTTGGTGCAAACTTCGCCGGTGCATCCAAACCCCGTGATACGATACGCTCTATCACACATAAGCCTCCTTATATCTTCCTCAAAACAGCCACCATACCTACCTATCATGGCATTTCCATAGCCATTCCGAGATATATTGCCATGCAACTTCCATCATCATCATATACATGACTTGAGCATTCATTGTCATATTGCTTTGCATGATCGTAAGATAGCTAGCATGATGTTTTCATGGCTTGTCCGTTTTTTGATGTCATTGCTATGCTAGATCATTGCACATCCCGGTACACCGTCGGAAGCATTCATATAGAGTCATATATTTGTTCTAGATATCGAGTTGTAAGTAAATAAAGTGTGATGATCATCATTATAGAGCATTGACCCATTAAAAAATAGAGGCCAAAGAAGCCTAAATAAAAAAAGGGGGCCAAAGAAGCCCATCCAAAAAGGGGGCAATGTTACTATCCTTTTACCACACTTGTGCTTCCTCATAGCACCATGTTCTTCATATAGAGAGTCTCTTGAGTTATCACTTTCATATACTAGTGGGAATTTTCATTATAGAACTTGGCTTGTATATTCCGATGATGGGCTTCCTCAAATGCCCGAGGTCTTCATGAGCAAGCAAGTTGGATGCACACCCACTTAGTTTTAGTTTGAGCTTTCATACACTTATAGCTCTAGTGCATCTGTTGCATGGCAATCCCTACTCCTCGCATTGACATCAATTGATGGGCATCTCCATAGCCCGTTGATTAGCCGCGTCGATGTGAGACTTTCTCCCTTTTTGTCTTCTCCACATAAACCTCCACCATCATATTCTATTCCACCTATAGTGCTATATCCATGGCTTGCGCTCATGTATTGCGTGAAGGTTGAAAAAGCTGAAGCGCGTTAAAAAGTATGAACCAATTGCTTGGCTGAAACCGGGATGAGCATGAGGGGTACCTTGTGTTAAGAAAAGGGAGCATACAAGACTATATGATTTTGTAGGGATAACGTTCTGAAGCATTGATATTTCGAAAGACATGATTGTTTGTTGGGATGCCCTAAGTAATATTGTTTTTATGTCAAATGATAGACTATTGCTTTGAATCACTCGTGTCTTAATATTCATGCCATGATTAGATACATGATCAAGATTATGCTAGGTAGCATTCCACATCAAAAATTATCTTTTTTATCATTTACCTACTCGAGGATGAGCAAGAATTAAGCTTGGGGATGCTGGTACGTCTCCATCGTATCTATAATTTTGTATTGTTCCATGCCAATATTCTACAACTTTCATATACTTTTGGCAACTTTTTATACTATTTTTGGGACTAACATATTGATCCAGTGCCCAGTGACAGTTCCTGTTTGTTGCATGTTTTATGTTTCGCAGAAACCCCATATCAAACAGAGTCCAAACAGGATAAAAACAGATGGAGAATATTTTGGAATATTTATGATTTTCTGGAAGAAAAATCAACATGAGACGGTGCCCGAGGGGGCCACGAGGCAGAGGGGCGCGCCTCGTCGTCACCACGTAAGGTGGTTGATGCTCTTCTTTTGTTGCAAGAAAGTTAATTTTCGGAGAAAAATCTGGGCGAAGGTTTCAATCCAATCGGAGTTACGGATCTCCGGATATATAAGAACGGTGAAAGGGCAGAATCAAAGAGAAGGCAGAAACAGAGAGAGACAGAGAGACAGATCTCGGAGGGGCTCTCGCCCCTCCCACGCCATGGAGACCATGGACCAGAGGGGAAACCCTTCTCCCATCTAGGTAGGAGGTCAAGGAAGACGAAGAAGAAGGGGGTGCTCTCTCCCCCTTGCTTCCGGTGGCATCGGAACGCTGCCGGGGGCCATCATCATCACCGCGATCTACACCAACACCTCCGCCATCTTCACCAACATCTCCATCACCTTGCCTCCTTCTATATTCAGCGGTCCACTCTCCCGCAACCTGCTGTACCCTCTACTTGAACATGGTGCTTTATGCTTCATATTATTATCCAATGATGTGTTGCCATCCTATGATGTCTGAGTAGCTTTTCGTTGTCCTACCGGTGATTGATGAATTGCTATGATTGGTTTAATTTGCTTGTGGTTATGTTGCTGTCCTATTGTGCCCTCCATGTCACGCAAGCGTGATGGATTCCCGCTGTAGGGTGTTGCAATACGTTCATGATTCGCTTATAGTGGGTTGCTTGAGTGACAGAAGCATAAACCCGAGTAAGGGGGTTGTGGCATATGGGATAAAGGGGACTTGATGCTTTAATGCTATTGTTGGGTTTTACCTTAATGATCTTTAGTAGTTGCGGATGCTTGCTAGAGTTCCAATCATAAGTGCATATGATCCAAGAAGAGAAAGTATGTTAGCTTATGCCTTTCCCACATAAAACTTGCTATCGGTCTAGTAAAGTAGTCAATTGCTTAGGGACGATTTCACAACTCCTACCATCACTTTTCCACACTCGCTATATTTACTTTATTGCTTCTTTATCTAAACAGCCCCTACTTTTTATTTACGTGCTATTTATTATCTTGCAAACCTATCCGACAACACCTACAAAGTCCTTCTAGTTTCATACTTGTTCTAGGTAAAGTGAACATCAAGCGTGCGTAGAGTTGTATCGGAGGTCGATAGAACTTGAGGGAATATTTGTTCTACCTTTAGCTCCTCGTTGGGTTCGACACTCTTACTTATCGAAAGAGCGTACAATTGATCCCCTATACTTGTGGGTTATCACTACACCACCTGAGCAAATTGAAGTTGAACCTGGTATTGCTATGGTTAAAGATCTCTTGGCTGATAATATTGATGGGCATGTTATTTATTTCTGTGATGAAGCTGCTAGAATTGCTAGACCTGATACTAAGAATAAACATAAACCTGTTGTAGGCATGCTTGTTATTTCTGTTAAAATAGGAGATCATTGTTATAATGGCTTATGTGATATGGGTGCTAGTGCAAGTGCAATACCTCATTCCTTATACAAAGAAATTATGCAAGATATTGCACCTGCTGAGATAGAAGAAATTGATGTTACCATTAAGCTTGCTAATAGAGATACTATTTCACCAGTTGGGATTGTTAGAGATGTTGAAGTCTTGTGTGGGAAAGTTAAATATCCTGCTGATTTTCTTGTTCTTGGTTCCCCACAAGATGACTTTTGTCCCATTTATTTGGTAGACCCTTCTTGAATACTGTTAATGCTAAGATAGACCAAAAAGGATGTTGTTACTATTGGTTTCGGGGATATGTCTCATGAGTTTAATTTTGCTAAATTTCGTAGACAACCCCATGATAAAGAATTTCCTAGTAAGGATGAAATTATTGGTCTTGCTTCTATTGGCGTGCCTCCTAATGATCCTTTAGAACAATATTTGCTGGACCATGAAAATGATATGTTTATGAATGAAAGAAGGGAGATAGATGAAGTATTCTTTAAACAGGGACCTATTTTGAAACGCAACTTGCCTGTTGAAATCCTAGGGGATCCTCCTCCACCCAAGGGTGACCCCGTGTTTGAGCTTAAACCATTACCTGATACTCTTCAATATGCTTATCTTGATGAAAGAAGATATATCCTGTTATTATTAGTGCTAATCTTTCAGAGCAGGAAGAGGAGAAATTATTGAAAACTCTGAAGAAGCACCGTGCTGCTATTGGATATACTCTTGATGATCTTAAGGGCATTAGTCCCACTCTATGCCAACACAAAATAAAATTGGAGAAAGACGCCAAACCAGTTATTGATCACCAACTACGGTTAAATCCTAAGATGAAAGAAGTGGTAAGAAAGGAAATACTAAAGCTCCTGGAGGCAGGTATAATTTATCCCATTGCTGATAGTCAGTGGGTAAGTCCTATCCATTGTGTCCCTAAGAAGGGAGGTATTACTGTCGTTCCTAATGATAAAGATGAATTGATCCTGCAAAGAATTGTTACAGGTTATAGGATGGTAACTGATTTCCGAAAATTAAATAAAGCTACTAAAAAGGATCATTACCCTCTCCCTTTTATTGAGAAAATGCTAGAAAGATTATCTAAACATATACATTTTTTCTTTCTAGATGGTTACTCTGGTTTCTCTCAAATACCTGTGTCAGCAGAGGATTAGGAAAAGACCACTTTTACTTGCCCTTTCGGTACTTTTGCTTAGATACGTATGCCTTTTGGTTTATGTAATGCACCTGCTACCTTTCAAAGATGCATGATGGCTATATTCTCTGACTTTTGTGAAAAGATTGTTGAGTTTTTCATGGATGATTTCTCCGTTTATGGATCTTCTTTTGATGATTCCTTGAGCAACATTGATCGAGTTTTGCAGAGATGCAAAGATACTAGTCTTGTCTTGAATTGGGAGAAGTGCAACTTTATGGTTAATGAAGGTATTGTCTTGGGGCATAAAATTTCTAAAAGAGGTATTAATGTTGACAAAGCTAAAGTTGATGCTATTGAAAAGATGCCATGTCCCAAGGACATTAAAGGTATAAGAAGTTTCCTTGGTCATGCCGGTTTTTATAGGAGGCTCATTAAAGACTTCTCTAAAATTTCTAGGCCTCTAACTAATCTCTTACAAAAATATATTCCTTTTGTCTTCGATGATGATTGTGTAGAAGAATTTGAAATACTTAAGAAAGCTTTGATATCTGCACCTATTGTTCAACCACCTGATTGGAATTTACCCTTTGAAATTATGTGTGATGCTAGTGATTATGCTGTAGGTGCTATTCTAGGACAAAGAGTTGATAAGAAACTAAATGTTATTCAATATGCTAGTAAAACTCTAGACAGTGCCCAGAGAAATTATGCTACTACTGAAAAGGAATTTTTAGCAGTTGTATTTGCTTGTGATAAGTTTAGACCTTATATTGTTGATTCTAAAGTAACTATTCACACTGATCATGCTGCTATTAAATATCTTATGGAAAAGAAAGATGCTAAACCTAGACTTATTAGATGGGTTCTCCTATTACAAGAATTTGATTTGCATATTATTGATAGAAAGGGAGCTGAGAACCCCGTTGCAGACAACTTATGTAGGTTAGAGAATGTTCTTGATGACCCACTACCTATTGATGATAGCTTTCCTGATGGACAATTAGCTGTCACAAATGCTTCTCGTACTGCTCCATGGTATGCTGATTTTGCTAATTACATTGTTGCTAAATTTATACCACCTAGTTTCACATACCAGCAAAAGAAAAAGTTTTTCTATGATTTAAGACATTACTTCTGGGATGACCCACACCTTTATAAAGAAGGAGTAGATGGTGTTATTAGACGTTGTGTACCTGAACATGGACAGGAACAGATCCTACACAAGTGTCACTCCGAGGCTTATGGAGGACACCACGCTGGAGATAGAACTGCACATAAGGTACTGCAATCCATTTTTTATTGGCCTACTCTCTTCAAGGATGCCCGTAGGTTTGTCTTATCATGCGATGAATGCCAAAGAATTGGTAATATTAGTAGACATCAAGAAATGCCTATGAATTATTCTCTTGTTATTGAACCATTTGATGTTTGGGGTTTGATGTTTGGGGCTTTGATTATATGGGACCGTTTCCTTCCTCTAATGGGTATACACATATTTTAGTTGCTGTTGATTACATTACTAAGTGGGTAGAAGCTATTCCAACTAGTAGTGCTGATCATAACACCTCTATTAAGATGCTTAAAGAAGTTTCCGAGGTTTGGAGTCCCTAGATACCTAATGATTGATGGTGGTTCATATTTTATTCATGGTGCTTTTCGTAAAATGCTTGCTAAGTATGATGTTAATCATAGAATTGCATCCCCATATCACCCACAGTCTAGTGGCCAAGTAGAACTAAGTAACAGAGAGCTTAAATTAATTTTGCAGAAGACTGTTAATAGATCTAGAAAGAATTGGTCCAAGAAATTTGATGATGCATTATGGGCTTATAGAACTACATACAAAAATCCTATGGGTCTGTCTCCATATAAAATGGTTTATGGAAAAGCATGTCACTTACCTCTCGAACTAGAACATAAGGCATATTGGGCCATTAAGGAGCTCAATTATGATTTCAAACTTGCCGGTGAGAAGAGGTTATTTGACATTAGCTCACTTGATGAATGGAGAACTCAAGCCTATGAGAATGCCAAACTGTTTAAAGAAAAAGTTAAAAGATGGCATGACAGAAGGATACAAAAGCGTGAGTTTAACGTAGGTGATTATGTGTTGCTTTTCATCTCTCGTTTAAGAATTTTTGTAGGAAAACTTCTCTCTAAATGCGTAGGTCCTTACGTTATCGAGGAGGTCTATCATTCCGGTGCCATAAAAATCAACAACTTCGAAGGCACCAATCCGAAGGTGGTGAACGGTCAAAGAATCAAACATTATATCTCAGGTAATCCAATAAATGTTGAAACTAATGTTATTGAAACCGTAACCCCAGAGGAATACATAAGGGACACTGTCCAGAATGTTTTAGACTCCGAAAAGGAATAGGTATGTGGTACGGTAAGTAAACCGACTCCAAAACAGTTCTAATAGTATTTTTTCTCTGTTTTGGAATATTTAAGAAAATAGGAAATTAAGAAGTAGTCCGAGAAGGACACGAGGCGTCCACAAGGGTGGAGGGTGCGCCCTACCATCCTGGGCACGCCCCCTGCCTCGTGGGAACCTCGTGTGGTCTCCGGACTCTGTTTTCTTGCACGATACTTCTTTTGGTCGATAAAAATTCATTATATAATCTCCCGAAGGTTTTGACCACCGTATCATGCAAATATCCTCTGTCTTTGTTTCGAGCTATTTTCTGGCAGATTTGTCAAGGTCAGGCATCATGTCGTCACCCTCCTCCAACAATGAAGGCAACAATTCTTGGCTAATGAAGATGGAGCTGAAGAGAGAAGAACCTGGGGAGATCAACAAGGATGATAGGATCAAGAAGGTCGCGGAGGATCAAGCTCCGGCGGCAGAAGAAGACATCCTTCAACCTCATCACAACCTTCTTACCCCAACTAAGATTGAAGCTTTCAAGATGATTGAGTTAGCTCGCATACAAAACAAGTATCTCACACGTGAATTTTTTTCTTGAAGGAGCATATCACCGCACTCAAGGGCATCATCCACAAACTGGAGGAGCTCCTACGCTCGATGTGCGACTATCCATCATCACCACCACCTTCATCACCTCCGAAGAAGGAGACATAATCACATGGGTATGGGTACTCCCCTTAGCAACTGCCAAGCTTGGGGGAGGTGCCCTGTTATCGTATCACCATCACACTCCTATCTTTACCGTTTTTCTTAGTTCGTTCCTTTTAGCAATATCTTGATCTAGTAGAATAAAGTTTTGGTATGATTTAGTTTTGAGTTTTGCTTTATGACCCCTCTATGTAATCGAGTCCGTGATCTATATATAATAAAGATTAGTGATGAGTCAAGGGTGCTATGATCTTGAGGAAATGAAAGAAAAAGAAAGAATAAAAAGAAATAAAGAGATCATATGGATCTTATGGAGAGTAATGACTTCACATATAAAGAGTATGATGAATAAAAGTTGTTGAGAGTTGGCAAACATAGTTTTGGTCATCATTGCAGTTAATAGGAACTAATAAATAAAGAGAGGTTTTCACATATAAATATACTATCTTGGACATCTTTTATGATTGTGAGCACTCATTAAAATATGACATGCTAAAGAGTTGATGTTGGACAAGGAAGACAACGTAATGGGTTATGTTTTCTTATATTCGAAATAAAGTATATTGTCATGGATCATCCAACATGTTGAGCTTGCCTTTCCCTCTCATGCTAGCCAAATTCCTTGCACAAAGTGGAGATACTACTTGTGCTTCCAAATATCCTTAAACCCAGTTTTTCCATGAGAGTCCACCATACCTACCTATGGATTGAGTAAAATCCTTCAAGTAAGTTGTCATGTTGCATGCAATAAACATTGCTCTGTAAATATGTATGACTTATTAGTGTGGAGAAAAAAAGCTTTATATGATCATGTGATATGGAAGCAATAAAAGCGACGGACTGCATAATAAAGGTCTGTATCACAAGTGGCAATATAAAGTGACATTCTTTTGCATTAAGATTTCGTGCATCCAACCATAAAAGCACATGACAACCTCTGCTTCCCTTTGCGAAGGGCCTATCTTTTACTTTTGTCTTATACATTATGCAAGAGTCATGGTGATCTTCACCTTTCCTTTTTATATTTTATCCTTTGGCAAGCACCTCGTGTTGGAAATATCCTGATATATATATATATATATATATATATATATATATATATATATATATATATATATATATATATATATATCCAATTGGATGTAAGTTAGCATGAACTATTATTGTTGACATTACCCTTGAGGTAAAAGGTTGGGAGGCTACACTATAAGCCCCTATCTTTCTATGTGTCCGATTAAAACTCCATACCCATAAGTATTGCATGAGTGTTAGCAATTGTGAAAGACTAAATTATAGTTGAGTATGTAGACTTGTTGAAAAGCTCTTATATTGATTCTTTCTGATGTTATGATAAATTGCAATTGCTTCAATGACCGAGATCATAGTTTGTTGGCTCTCAATGAAGTTTCTGATTCATACTCGACATGGTGAATAGATTGTTACTTGAGCATAAGAAACCATATGAAAAAATATTTATATGTTGTTGTTATAAGAATGATCATGATGCTCTCATGTCCGTATTTTATTTTATCGTCACCTCTATCTCTAAACATGTGGACATATTTTTCGATTTTGGCTTCCGCTTGAGGACAAGCAAGGTCTAAGCTTGGGGGAGTTGATACATCCATTTTGCATCATGCTTTTATATCAATATTTATTGCATTATGGGCTGTTACTACACGTTATGTCACAATACTTATGCCCATTCTCTCTTATTTTACAAGGTTTACATGAAGAGGGAGAATGCCGACAACTGGGATTCTGGGCTGGAAAGGAGCAAATATTAGAGACCTATTCTGACTCCAAAAGTCTTGAAACTCCACGAAAGTCATTTTTGGAATTAATAAAAAATAATGGGCGAAGAAAGTACCAGAGGGGACCCACACCCTGGCCACGAGGGTGGGGGGCGCGCCCTACCCCCTGGGCGCGCCCCCTGCCTCGTGGGCCCCCTGGCAGTCCTCCGGTGGCCATCTTCTGCTATATGAAGTCTTTTATCCTAGAAAAAGTCATAAGCAAGCTTTCTGGACGAAACAACGCTGCCACGAGGCGGAACCTTGGCGGAACCAATCTAGGGCTCCGGCGGAGCTGTTCTGCCGGGGAATCATCCCTCCAGGAGGGAGAAATCATCATCATCGTCATCACCATCGATCCTCTCATCGGGAGGGGGTCAATCTCCATCAACATCTTCTCCAGCACCATCTCCTCTCAAACCCTAGTTCATCTCTTGTGTCCAATCTTTGTCCCAAAACCTCAGATTGGTACCCGTGGGTCACTAGTAGTGTTGATTACTCCTTGTAGTTGATGCTAGTTGGTTTATTCGGTGGAAGATCATATGTTCAGATCCTTTATACATATTAATACCCCTTTGATTATGAACATGAATATGATTTTTGAGTAGTTACATTTTGTTCCTGAGGACATGGGAGAAGTCTTGCTATAAGTAGTCATGTGAATTTGGTATTCATTCGATATTTTGATGAGATGTATGTTGTCTTTCCTCTAGTGGTGTTATGTGAACGTCGACTACACGACACTTTACCATTGTTTGGGCCTAGAGGAAGGCATTGGGAAGTGATAAGTAGATGATGGGTTGCTAGAGTGACAGAAGCTTAAACCCTAGTTTATGCGTTGCTTCGTAAGGGGCTGATTTGGATCCATATGTTTCATGCTATGGTTAGGTTTACCTTAATACTTCTTTTGTAGTTGCGGATGCTTGCAATAGGGGTTAATCATAAGTGGGATGATTGTCCAAGAAAGGGCAGTACCCAAGCACCGGTCCACCTACATATCAAATTATCAAAGTAACGAACGCGAATCATATGAGCGTGATGAAAACTAGCTTGACGATAATTCCCATGTGTCCTCGGGTGCGCTTTTCTCTATATAAGAACTTCTCCAGGCTTATCCTTTGCTACAAAAAGGATTGGGCCATCTTGTTGCACCTTATTCACTATTGTTACTTGTTACCCGTTACGAATTACCTTATCACAAAACTATCTGTTACTGATAATTTTAGTGCTTGTAGAGAATACCTTACTGAAAACCGCTTGTCATTTCCTTCTGCTCCTTGTTGGGTTCAACACTCTTACTTATCGAAAGGACGATGATGGATCCCCTACACTTGTGGGTCATCACATGCCAAGTGGTAAATCGGACCAGTGGGGGCACGCCTAGTGCACCCACTTGGTGTTGTCCCCGAGACTACTGTTGAATGTTTGATTTCGCACTAGTCTTAGAACACTTTTTGCTGCAATTTTGTTGTGATTGACCTTTGTTTCTGTCGACTGTCGTGTCTTATTTGTTGACTGCAGAAGTCTTGTGAGCTCAGTGTTGGGGAATGTTGCAGAAAATTAAATTTTTTCCTACGGTTTCACCAAGATCCATCTATGAGTTCATCTAAGCAACGAGTCAAGGGAGTGAGTTTGCATCTACATACCACTTGTAGATCGAGTGCGGACGCGTTCAAGGGGATGGTGATGATGGAGTCGTACTCGTCGTGATTCGGATCACCGATGACCAAGTGCTGAACGGACAGCACCTCCGCGTTCAACACACGTACGGTACGGGCGACGTCTCCTTCGTCTTGATCCAGCAAGGAGGAAGGAGAGGATGAGGAAGACAGCTCCAACGGTAGGACGACGGCGTGGTGTAGTTGGTGCAGCAGTACTCCGACAGGGCTTCGCCAAGCACGTACGGAGGAGGAGAGGTGTTGGGGAGGGGAGGGGCTGCGCCTTGAGTTGTGGTACGGCTGCCCTCCCCTCACCCCTCTATTTATAGGGGAAGGGGCAAGGGGGGCCGGCCCTCTAGGGGAAACCCTAGGGGGGGGGGGGCGGCGGCCAAAGGGAGAGGGGAAAGAGGGGAGGCTTGCCCCCCAAGCTAGGGGGCGCCTCCTTTAGGGTTTCCCCTCCCCTTGCCCTAGCCGCATGGGCCTAGGTGGGGAGGCTCGCCCAGCCCACTAGGGGCTGGCTCCCTCTCCCACACAGCCCATGTGGCCCCCCGGGAGGGGTGGCCCCACCCGGTGGCCCCACCCGGTGGACCCCCGGAACCCTTCTGGTGGCCCCGGTACAATACCGGTATGCCACCGAAACTTTCCGGTGTCCGTTTAACCACTTTCCTTATATAAATCTTTACCTCTGGATCATTCCGGAACTCCTCGTGACGTCCGGGATCTCATCCGGGACTCCGAACAACATTCGGTAATCACATACAAGTCTTCCTAATAACCCTAGCGTCACCGAACCTTAAGTGTAGACCCTACGGGTTCGGGAGACATGCAGACATGACCGAGACGACCTCAGGTCAATAACCAACAGCGGGATCTGGATACCCATGTTGGCTCCCACATGCTCCTCGATGTTGTCATCGGATGAACCACGATGTCGAGGATTCGATCAAACCCCGTATGCAATTCCCTTTGTCAATCGGTACGTTACATGCCCGAGACTCGATCGTCGGTATCCCAATACCTCGTTCAGTCTCGTTACCGGCAAGTCACTTTACTCGTACCGTAATGCATGATCCCGTGACCAGACACTTGGCCACCTTGAGCTCATTATGATGATGCACTACCGAGTGGGCCCAGTGATACCTCTCCGCAACACGGAGTGACAAATCCCAGTCTCGATCCGTGTCAACCGAACAGACACTTTCGGAGATACCTGTAATGCATCTTTATAGTCACCCAGTTACGTTGTGACGTTTGGTACACCCAAAGCACTCCTACGGTATCCGGGAGTTACACGATCTCATGGTCTAAGGAAGAGATACTTGACATTGGAAAAGCTCTAGCAAACGAACTAACCGACCTTTGTGCTATGCTTAGGATTGGGTCTTGTCCATCACATCATTCTCCTAATGATGTGATCCCGTTATCAACGACATCCAATGTCCATAGCCAGGAAACCATGACTATCTGTTGATCACAACTAGCTAGTCAACTAGAGGCTCACTAGGGACATATTGTGGTCTATGTATTCACACGTGTATTACGATTTCCGGATAATACAGTTATAGCATGAATAAAAGACTATTATCATGAACAAAGAAATATAATAATAACACTTTTATTATTGCCTCTGGGGCATATTTCCAACAGTCTCCCACTTGCACTAGAGTCAATAATCTAGTTACATTGTGATGAATCGAACACCCATAGAGTTCTGGTGTTGATCATGTTTCGCTCGTGAGAGAGGTTTAGTCAACGGATCTGCGACATTCAGATCCGTATGTACTTTGCAAATTTCTATGTCTCCATCTTGAACATTCTCACGGATGGAGTTGAAACGACGCTTGATGTGCCTGGTCTTCTTGTGAAATCTGGGCTCCTTCGCAAGGGCAATAGCTCCAGTATTGTCACAGAAAAGTTTGATCGGCCCCGACGCATTGGGTATGACTCCTAGGTCGGTGATGAACTCCTTCACCCAAATAGCTTCATGTGCTGCCTCCGAGGCTGCCATGTACTCCGCTTCACATGTAGATCCCGCCACGACGCTCTGCTTGAAGCTGCACCAGCTTATTGCTCCACCATTCAACATATACACGTATCCGATTTGTGACTTAGAGTCATCCAGATCTGTGTCAAAGCTAGCGTCGACGTAACCCTTTACGACGAGCTCTTCGTCACCTCCATAAACGAGAAACATGTCCTTTGTCCTTTTCAGGTACTTCAGGATATTCTTGACCGCTGTCCAGTGTTCCTTGCCGGGATTACTTTGGTACCTACCTACCAAACTTACGGCAAGGTTTACATCAGGTCTGGTACACAGCATGGCATACATAATAGATCCTATGGCTGAAGCATAGGGGATGACGCTCATCTCTTCTATATCTTTTGCCGTGGTCGGGCATTGAGCCGAGCTCAATCTTACACCTTTTAGTACAGGCAAGAACCCCTTCTTGGACTGATCCATTTTGAACTTCTTCAAAATTTTATCAAGGTATGTGCTTTGTGAAAGACCTATGAGGCGTCTCGATCTATTTCTATAGATCTTGATGCCTAATATATAAGCAGCTTCTCCAAGGTCCTTCATTGAAAAACACTTATTCAAGTAGGCCTTAATGCTGTCCAAGAATTCTATATCATTTCCCATCAAAAGTATGTCATCTACATATAATATGAGAAATGCTACAGAGCTCCCACTCACTTTCTTGTAAACGCAGGCTTCTCCATAAGTCTGCATAAACCCAAACGCTTTGATCATCTCATCAAAGCGAATATTCCAACTCCGAGATGCTTGCACCAGCCCATAAATGGATCGCTGGAGCTTGCATACTTTGTTAGCATTCTTAGGATCGACGAAACCTTCTGGCTGCATCATATACAGCTCTTCCTTAAGATAACCGTTAAGGAATGCCGTTTTGACGTCCATCTGCCATATCTCATAATCATAGTATGCGGCAATTGCTAACATGATTCGGACGGACTTAAGCTTCGCTACGGGAGAGAAAGTCTCATCGTAGTCAATCCCTTGAACTTGCCGATAACCCTTAGCGACAAGTCGAGCTTTATAGATGGTGACATTACCATCCACGTCCGTCTTCTTCTTAAAGATCCATTTGTTTTCTATCGCTCGCCGATCATCGGGCAAGTCAGTCAAAGTCCATACTTTGTTTTCATACAAGGATTCTATCTCGGATTTCATGGCTCCAAGCCATTTGTTGGAATCTGGGCCCGCCATCGCTTCTTCATAGTTCGAAGGTTCACCGTTGTCTAACAACATGATTTCTAGGACAGGGTTGCCGTACCACTCTGGTGCGGAACGTGTCCTTGTGGACCTACGAAGTTCAGTAGCAACTTGATCCGAAGTACCTTGATCATCATTATTTTCCTCTTCAGTTGGTGTAGGCATCACAGGAACATTTTCCTGGGCTGCACTACTTTCCGGTTCAAGAGGTAGTACTTCATCGAGTTCTACTTTCCTCCCACTTACTTCTTTCGAGAAAAACTCTTTTTCCAGAAAGGATCCGTTCTTGGCAACAAAGATCTTGCCCTCGGATCTTAAGTAGAAGGTATACCCAATGGTTTCCTTAGGGTATCCTATGAAGACGCATTTTTCCGACTTGGGTTCGAGCTTTTCAGGTTGATGTTTCTTGACATAAGCATCGCATCCCCAAACTTTTAGAAACGACAGCTTAGGTTTCTTCCCAAACCATAATTCATACGGTGTCGTCTCAACGGATTTAGACGGTGCCCTATTTAAAATGAATGTAGCTGTCTCTAGAGCGTATCCCCAAAATGATAGTGGTAAATCGGTAAGAGACATCATAGACCGCACCATATCTAATAGAGTGCGATTACGACGTTCGGACACACCGTTACGCTGAGGTGTTCCAGGCGGCGTGAGTTGTGAAACGATTCCACATTTCCTTAAGTGTGTACCAAATTCGTGACTTAAGTATTCTCCTCCACGATCTGATCGTAGGAATTTTATCTTTCGGTCACGTTGATTCTCTACCTCATTCTGAAATTCCTTGAACTTTTCAAAGGTCTCAGACTTGTGTTTCATTAAGTAGAGATACCCATATCTACTCAAGTCATCAGTGAGAGTGAGAACATAACGATATCCTCCGCGAGCCTCAACACTCATTGGACCGCACACATCGGTATGTATGATTTCCAACAAGTTGGTTGCTCGCTCCATTGTTCCGGAGAACGGAGTCTTGGTCATCTTGCCCATGAGGCATGGTTCACATGTGTCAAATGATTCATAATCGAGAGACTCTAAAAGTCCATCAGCATGGAGGTTCTTCATGCGCTTGACACCAATGTGACCAAGGCGGCAGTGCCACAAGTATGTGGGACTATCGTTATCAACTTTACATCTTTTGGTATTCACGCTATGAATATGTGTAGTATTACGCTCGAGATTCATTAAGAATAAACCATTGACCATCGGAGGATGACCATAAAACATATCTCTCATATAAATCAAACAACCATTATTCTCAGACTTAAATGAGTAGCCATCTCGTATTAAACGAGATCCAGATACAATGTTCATGCTCAAACTTGGCACTAAATAACAATTATTAAGGTTCAAAACTAATCCCGTGGGTAAATGTAGAGGTAGCGTGCCTACGGCGATCACATCGACTCTGGAACCATTCCCGACGCGCATCGTCACCTCGTCCTTCGCTAGTCTCCGCTTATTCCGCAGCCCCTGCTGTGAGTTACAAATATGAGCAACAGCACCGGTATCAAATACCCAGGAGTTACTACGAGTACTGGTAAGGTACACATCAATTACATGTATATCGAATATACCTTTAGTGTTGCCGGCCTTCTTATCCGCTAAGTATTTGGGGCAGTTCCGCTTCCAGTGACCCTTCCCCTTGCAATAAAAGCACTCAGTCTCAGGCTTGGGTCCATTCTTTGACTTCTTCCCGGCAACTGGCTTACCGGGCGCGGCAACCTCCTTGCCGTCCTTCTTGAAGTTCTTCTTACCCTTGCCCTTCTTGAACTTAGTGGTCTTATTGACCATCAACACTTGATGTTCTTGGTCTTTACCATCCCCTGCATATTGTAGTTCATCACAAAGCTCTTGTAGCTTGGTGGGAGCGACTGAAGGATTCTGTCAATGACTGCCTCATCAGGGAGGTTAATATTCAGCTGGGTCATACGGTTGTGCAACCCAGACATCTTGAGTATGTGCTCACTGACAGAACTATTTTCCTCCATCTTACAACTATAGAACTTGTCAGAGATGTCATATCTCTCGACCCGGGCGTGAGCTTTGAAAACTAGTTTCAGCTCTTCGAACATCTCATATGCTCCGTGATGCTCAAAACGCTTTTGGAGCCCCAGTTCTAAGCTGTAAAGCATGCCGCACTGAACGAGGGAGTAATCATCAGCACGAGACTGCCAAGCATTCATAATGTCTTGGTTCTTTGGGACGGGAGCGTCACCTAGCGGTCCTTCTAGGACATATTGTTTCCTGGCAGCTATGAGGATGATCCTCAGGTTCCGGACCCAGTCCGTATAGTTGCTGCCATCATCTTTCAGCTTGGTTTTCTCTAGGAACGCGTTGAAGTTCAAGTTGACATGAGCATTGGCCATTTGATCTACAAGACATATTTGCAAAAGGTTTTAGACTAAGTTCATGATAATTAAGTTCATCTAATCAAATTATTGAATGAACTCCCACTCAGATTAGACATCCCTCTAGTCATCTAAGTGTTACACGATCCGAGTCGACTAGGCCGTGTCCGATCATCACGTGGGACGGACTAGTCATCGTCAGTGAACATTCTCATGTTGATCGTATCTTCCATACGACTCGTGTTCGACCTTTCGGTCTCCGTGTTCCGAGGCCATGTCTGTACATGCTAGGCTCGTCAAGTTAACCCTAAGTGTTTTTGCATGTGTAAAACTGTCTTACACCCGTTGTATGTGAACGTAAGGATCTATCACACCCGATCATCACATGGTGCTTCGAAACGACGAACTTTAGCAACGGTGCACAATTAGGGGGAACTCTTTCTTGAAATTGTTATAAGGGATCATCTTATTTACTACCGTCGATCTAAGTAAACAAGATGCATAAACATAATAAACATCACATGCAATTATATAAAGTAGTGACATGATATGGCCAATATCATATAGCTCCTTTGATCTTCATCTTCGGGGCTCCATGATCATCTTGTCACCGGCATGACACCATGATCTCCATCATCATGATCTCCATCATTGTGTCTTCATGAAGTTGTCACGCCAATGACTACTTCTACTTCTATGACTAACGCGTTTAGCAATAAAGTAAAGTAGTTTACATGGCGTTCTTCGATGACACGCAGGTCATACAAAATAAAGACAACTCCTATGGCTCCTGCCGGTTGTCATACTCATCGACATGCAAGTCGTGATTCCTATTACAAGAACATGATCTCATACATCACAATATATCATTCATCATTCATCACAACTTCTGGCCATATCACATCACATGACAATTGCTGCAAAAACAAGTTAGACGTCCTCTAATTATTGTTGCATCTTTTACGTGGCTGCAATTGGGTTCTAGCAAGAATGTTTTCTTACCTACGAATAACCACAACGTGATCTTGTCAACTTCTATTTACCCTTCATAAGGACCCTTTTCATCGAATCGCTCCAACTAAAGTGGGAGAGACAGACACCCGCCAGCCACCTTATGCAACTAGTGCATGTCAGTCGGTGGAACCGGTCTCACGTAAGCGTACGTGTAAGGTTGGTCCAGGCCGCTTCATCCCACAATACCGCTGAAGCAAGATAAGACTAGTAGCGGCAAGAAAGTTGAAAAGATCCACGCCCACAACAAAATTGTGTTCTACTCGTGCAATAGAGAACTACGCATAGACCTAGCTCATGATGCCACTGTTGGGGAACGTTGCAGAAAATTAAAATTTTTCCTACGGTTTCACCAAGATCCATCTATGAGTTCATCTAAGCAACGAGTCAAGGGAGTGAGTTTGCATCTACATACCACTTGTAGACCGAGTGCGGAAGCGTTCAAGGGGATGGTGATGATGGAGTCGTACTCGTCGTGATTCGGATCACCGATGACCAAGTGCTGAACGGACAGCACCTCCGCGTTCAACACACGTACGGTACGGGCGACGTCTCCTTCGTCTTGATCCAGCAAGGAGGAAGGAGAGGATGAGGAAGACAGCTCCAACGGCAGCACGACGGCGTGGTGTAGTTGGTGCAGCAGTACTCCGATAGGGCTTCACCAAGCACGTACGGAGGAGGAGAGGTGTTGGGGAGGGGAGGGGCTGTGCCTTGAGTTGTGATACGACTGCCCTCCCCTCACCCCTATATTTATAGGGGAAGGGGCAAGGGGGGCCGGCCCTCTAGGGGAAACCCTAGGTGGGGGCGGCGGCCAAAGGGAGAGGGGAAAGAGGGGAGGCTTGCCCCCTAAGCTAGGGGGGCGCCTCCTTTAGGGTTTCCCCTCCCCTTGCCCTAGCCGCATGGGCCTAGGTGGGGAGGCGCGCCCAGCCCACTAGGGGCTGTCTCCCTCTCCCACACAGCCCATGTGGCCCCCCGGGAGGGGTGGCCCCACCCGGTGGACCCCCGGAACCCTTCCGGTGGCCCCGGTACAATACCGGTATGCCACCGAAACTTTCCGGTGTCCGTTTAACCACTTTCCTTATATAAATCTTTACCTCCGGATCATTCCGGAACTCCTCGTGACGTCCGGGATCTCATCCGGGACTCCGAACAACATTCGATAATCACATACAAGTCTTCCTAATAACCCTAGCATCACTGAACCTTAAGTGTGTAGACCCTACGGGTTCGGGAGACATGCAGACATGACCGAGACGACCTCAGGTCAATAACCAACAGCGGGATCTGGATACCCATGTTGGCTCCCACATGCTCCTCGATGTTGTCATCGGATGAACCATGATGTCGAGGATTCTATCAAACCCCGTATGCAATTCCCTTTGTCAATCGGTACGTTACATGCCTGAGACTCGATCGTCGGTATCCCAATACCTCGTTCAGTCTCGTTACCGGCAAGTCACTTTACTCGTACCGTAATGCATGATCCCGTGACCAGACACTTGGCCACCTTGAGCTCATTATGATGATGCACTACCGAGTGGGCCCAGTGATACCTCTCCGCAACACGGAGTGACAAATCCCAGTCTCGATCCGTGTCAACCCAACAGACACTTTCGGAGATACCTGTAATGCACCTTTATAGTCACCCAGTTACGTTGTGACGTTTGGTACACCCAAAGCACTCCTACGGTATCCGGGAGTTACACGATCTCATGGTCTAAGGAAGAGATACTTGACATTGGAAAAGCTCTAGCAAACGAACTAACCGACCTTTGTGCTATGCTTAGGATTGGGTCTTGTCCATCACATCATTCTCCTAATGATGTGATCCCGTTATCAACAACATCCAATGTCCATAGCCAGGAAACTATGACTATCTGTTGATCACAACGAGCTAGTCAACTAGAGGCTCACTAGGGACATATTGTGGTCTATGTATTCACACGTGTATTACGATTTCCGGATAATACAGTTATAGCATGAATAAAAGAATATTATCATGAACAAAGAAATATAATAATAACACTTTTATTATTGCCTCTAGGGCATATTTCCAACACTCAGAGCCCAATTTGCTGAGTTGCAGAAGAAGCAGATCAGTCTCAACCTTGATCTGGAGCTGGCCAAGAAGAATCTTTAGAAGGCCAAGGATGATGCAGCTGCTATGGGAGGTAATAACTCGTCGACTGTCCACCTTATAGTTTTTCCCTTTTAGACTTTTGAACCGAGTGACTCCACTCGAACAGATGTGCATAGTGAAAACCGTCAACTCCAAGCTCGTCTGAAGAATTTTATTTCTTTAGTCAAAATGAAGCAGGCTCTGGAGCAGAAGGACCTTGACCTTGCCGCAACACAGAGGAAGGCGTGAGAGAGAATAGAACTTGCCGACAAGAAGCTGGCTTTAGTCAGCAAGTTGGAAGAGGAAAACACCAAGTTAAAGACCGCTGTTAACAAAGCCAACAAAGAAGTCGCATAGCTGAAGAAGGACAAGGAGGCCCTGTCTGACAAGGTTGGAGATCTCACTCGAAAGAGGGGTGAACTGGAGGCTTATCTAGGAGGACTCGCCAAGAAGATGTTCCCGACGCTTGAAGGTAGTTTCTCTTGTCTGATTGATTTGCAACTGTCGACTCATCATATAACTGCCGACTCACCATTTTTCCAGGTGTGCAAAATTCTGTCAAGACTTCAAGGCAGAGATTGAGCGGATCGAGACGGACCTAGACCCCATAAACTCTCTCATCAAGGATGAAGTTGCGATGAACGTGTTGCGATAGGAGTCTCGTCTTGCCAGTGCTATGGATCATCTTGCTCGTCTGAAACTGGCAGTGTTGCGGATTGACACGGAGCTCTGGCCCCGAGTGGAGTCCCAGAATGAATGATCTTGAGTCTGTGATGACTCGAGTCAAAGAAATCCCTGGTCGAGTGCAAGAGTGGAAGAAGTCGTCTGCTCGCTATGGCGCCGATGTGGCTCTATCCCTGGTCCACGTCCATTGCAAGGAGGTCAAAGAAGATAAGCTGGCGGCTCTCAAGGTTGACAACACCAAGAAGCTCCAATTCCAGTCCTTCATGGATGCCTTTATTGATGCTGCCACTCGTATTGCAGATGGCATCGACCTTGAGAGCTTCGTCGAACCAGCAAGCCCTCCTCTTGCCGAGTGAGCAAACTTAATGCCTCACCTTCATTTGCCTCGGAATGCCGAGTGATTTTGTAACCGTTAAACTCTTTCAGGCGTGATGCGTGAGTACTTTTGCTCGTGGTTCTGAACTTTGCTGGGTTTATCTGAACTTGGGTTTTCCTTGAATATGGTCGCTTTGTCTTCACCACTTTTAGATCTTTTAACTCCGAGTGGAGCTTGACTTCTCACTCCGAATAGACATTGTACTTCTGACGCAGCTCTGACGACGTGCTCGATTGGCACCTCGTCGTCCATGCGGATCAGGATGGAGCGGGCGTTGTACTTGTGACGCAGCTCCGACGACATGCTCAATTGGCACCTCATCGTCCTTGCGGATCAGGATGGAGCGGACGTTGTACTTGTGACGCAGCTCAGAGGATCTTTGTAACTTAGGCGAGAACGGGGTCGCAACTAAGCCTCCGAGTGAGAGGGGTGCTCATCACTCGAAGTGGTTTTTAAACTTAGGCGAGTATGGGTCGCAGCTAAGCTCCCGAGTGGGAGGATTGCTCTCCACTCGGAATGGTTTTTTTAACTTAGGCGAGTACGGGGTCGCAGCTAAGCCCCTGAATGGGAGGATTGCTCTCCACTCGGAATGGTTTTTTAACTTAGGCGAGTACGGGGTCGCAGCTAAGCCCCTGAGTGGGAGGATTGCTCTCCACTCGGAATGGTTTTTTAACTTAGGCGAGTGAGGGAGTCCTGGACTAGGGGGTGTCCGGATAGCCGAACTATCATCTTTGGCCGGACTCCAAGACTATGAAGATACAAGACTGAAGACTCCGTCCCGTGTCCGGATGGGACTTTCCTTGGCGTGGAAGGCAAGCTTGGCAATACGGATATGTAGATCTCCTACCATTGTAACCGACTCTGTGTAACCCTAGTCCTCTCCGGTGTCTATATAAACCGGAGGGTTTTAGTCCGTAGGACGAACAACAATCATACCATAGGCTAGCTTCTAGGGTTTAGCCTCCTTGATCTCGTGGTAGATCTACTCTTGTACTACCTATATCATCAATATTAATCAAGCAAGAGTAGGGTTTTACGTCCACCGAGAGGGCCCAAACCTGGGTAAAAACATCGTGTCCCTTGTCTCCTGTTACCATCCGCCTAGACGCACAGTTCGGGACCCCCTACCCGAGATCCGCCGGTTTTGACACCGACATTGGTGCTTTCATTGAGAGTTCCTCTGTGCCGTCGCCATCAGGAAGGATGCCTCATCCCGTCTTTAAAGACGGCACCGTTGCTAAAGGAGCTTTGGCCATCGGCCAAACTATCCGACTAGGCGGTTTTTCTTATGACTGCCTGTTCGGCCCCCGCGCCGATGATGACTTCTCGGGTCATCAGAAGCAATCTTCACGTCAACTCGGAACTTGCCAAGCAGCTAGATCCGATGGAGCTCTCCTCCTTAAACGAGCTCTTGGATCGCATCGCTGCCCTGGGAGTCGCTACGGACTACAATCAGATTGGGCCTAAAACCAATCTGAGAGAGATCAACTCTCCCCAGGCTACCCACCACGTTGCTGTGGTGGAGGAACAGTACGGCGACCCTTCTTCAATATTAAGGACCAGTCACATCCGGATTCCCGACCCCTCCAAGCCAGATTCCCGTGGAGGGACAGACGTCGATCAAGTCCTGAACCTAAAGTCAGGCAGCGGGCTGGATTCATTGGACAATATCCAAAAACCCAAGCTTCCAAGTTCGGAAACTTTTTGGCCCTTGAGTCTTAGATTGGACGGGGTTCTGAATTTAATTCCACCCGCCCACCCAAACATAAGCGATCTATCCCAAATCCGGCAAGAGCCCGCTGAAACAGTACAACATTACTGGGCCAGATTCCTCCTGGTTATGGACAGGATAAAGGACTACCGCGAGGAAGACGCAATCTCACTTTTCTGCAATAATTGCATGGACAAGGGAATCCTAAACGCCATAAGTCGTCGTGAAATTACACGCTTTGCCGACTTGGCGTCCATAGTATGAAAGTACTGTGTGATGGAGAGCGCCTGGAAAACTGAAACCAATTTTTGGGATAATCCGGCTCCGAATACAACTGTAGTCCGAAATAAAGGGGTGCATCATCGCCAGGCACCTGGGTTAAATACCAAAAAGCAAAAAACCCCTAAAGGGCACGGAACCGTACTGGAGGGATGGCTCAATGGACCCTACAAAATTCATAGTACTGAGGGCGCCACTCCAACTCATAGCCTTCGGGCATGTTGGACACTACGGCAGGTGGCCAAAAGTGGCGAAGAGCTTCTAGCCCCAGAGAACCAACCTAGCAACACCAGTATGGTATTAACAGTCTTCGAGACTTTCGCATCAAATAATATGCGGAAACGAACACTCCGCAGCCTTGCCGAAGTCTACCAAGTAGCAACAATAAACACATGGAGTTACACGGCTATTACCTTCAATGCCAGTGACGAACCTAAATTCCGAACAGCCCGAGCACTAGCCGCATTGGTCCTTAGTCCAATAGTGGACGACTTTCGCCTTACTAAGGTACTCATGGATGGCGGCAGCGGATTAAACCTTATTTACGAGGAAACCCTTCGAAAAATGGAAATAGACTGGAGCCGCATTGAGCAAAGCAGCACAACCTTTAGAGGAATAATCCCTAGTCGGGAAGCATGCTGCACAGGAAAAATCACACTAGACGTGGTGTTCGGCTCACCGGACAATTACAGGTCCGAGGAGGTCACGTTCCAAGTGGCCCCATTCAACACCGGATATCACGCTTTATTAGGGCGAGAGGCATTCACAATTTTCTCAAGCTATACCCCATTACGGGTACATGAAGCTCAAAATGCCCGGGCCCAACGGAATCATCACTCTTGCTAGTGATCCGAACATAGCACTCCGCGCCGAAAATAAGACAGCCGCACTAGCCCTCGAGGCACTATCCGAAGCCCTAGCGGCCGAAGAACTCACTGCGCCGCGCTCCACGGTGAACATGGACGATGTGATACTCGATAAGAGATCCAAGTCCACCTCTTTTAAACCAGCGGACGAAATAGTCAAATTCCAAGTCCATCCAACGGACCCTACAAAGACGGCCTCCATTGGGGCATAGTTAAACCCTGATGTAGACGCTGCACTACGAGAATTCCTACGGGAAAATTGGGACATTTTTGCCTGGCACCCTTCAGACATGCCAGGAATCCCACGCCGGCTGGCCGAGCACAGCCTAAATATCCTAAAAGGATTTAAGCCAGTCAAACAGGCTCTTCGGCGATTTTCCGAACCCAAGAGACAGGCAATGAGAGAGGAGCTAGCCAAACTATTGGAAGCCGGATTCATCAGAGATATAAAACATTCGGACTGGCTAGCAAACCTGGTGATGGTACCAAAGAAGGATAAATCCTGGCGCCTATGTGTCGACTTCAAAGACCTTAACAAGGCTTGCCCAAAGGATCCATTCCCCCTCCCCCGCATCAATCAAATCATCGACGCTACCGCAGGGCACGATTCATTGTGCTTCCTCGACGCATACTCCGGCTACCACCAAATCAAGATGGCGGAGCCAGACCAAGCCGCAACGGCATTCATCACTCCATACGGACCATTCTGCTTCAACACAATGCCCTTCGGGCTCAAAAACGCCGGCGTAACATATCAGCGCATGATTCAGACATGTCTGGCAAACCAGATCGGCAAAACAGTGGAGGCATACATAGACGATGTGGTCGTCAAATCCAAGCATGTCGAAACTCTAGTAGATGACTTGAGGCTCACATTCGACAATCTCCGAGCATATGACATTAAGCTCAATCCGGAAAAATGCGTTTTCGGCGTACCAGCCAGAAAGCTCTTGGGCTTCATTGTATCCGTTAGAGGAACTGAAGCAAACCCAGCCAAGATCCGAGCTCTGTCACAATTGGATATCCCAAAAGACCTCAAGCAAATACAAAATTGACTGGATGTGTGGCGGCTCTGAGCCTCTTTATCTCCCGCTTAGGAGAAAAGGCATTACCCCTTTATCGCCTCCTCCAGCGCACCGAACACTTCGAGTGGACGGATGCCGCCACGGCCGGACTCGAAGAAATCAAAGACATATTGGCAACAAATCCGGTCCTGGCCGTGCCCAACTTGGGCGAACTAATGTTATTATATATCGCGGCAACACATCAAGTTGTAAGCGCGGTGCTCGTCGTCGAACGAGAAACAGACAGAGACAAGTTCCCTCTTCAAAAACCTGTTTACTACGTGTCCACTGTCCTAACTCCATGCAAGTCCCGGTATCCACATTACCAAAAGATAGCGTACGCGGTGTTCAGGCATTCCGGAAGCTGCAACACTACTTCCAAGAGTGTTCAATAACAGTAGTCTCCGAAGTACCTCCTAATGACATTATAAACAACCGCGACGCAACGGGCCGGATTGCCAAATGGGCCATCGAGCTCCTCCCATTCGACATAAACTATAAACCACGGCGAGCTATCAAGTCGCAAGTTTTGGCTGACTTCGTCGCCGAATGGACTGAAGCCGAACTCCCTAAAGAGTACGACGCATACTCCAATTGGATTATGCACTTCGACGGCTCCAAAATGTTGGCCGGCCTGGGGGCTGGCATTGTCCTGACGTCCCCAACCGGAGACACAGTCCAATACGTACTCCAGATAATGTACACGGACTCCAACAACGCAGCCGAATACGAGGCCCTTCTACATGGCCTCCGGATGGCGGTCTCCATGGGCATTAAACACCTAGAGGTGCGTGGGGATTCGAACCTCGCGATATCCCAAATAAATGGAGACTTTGACGCCAAGGATCCGAAAATGGCAGCTTACCGTAACGCCGTCCTGAAAATGTCAGCTCGGTTTGAAGGGCTCGAATTTCACCATATAGCCCAGGATAATAACCAGGTGGCGGACGTATTGGCACGCATCGGTGCAAAGCGCGATGTCGTCCCTCCCAACATCTTCCTGGAGCGGTTTTTCAAGCCATCCGTACTATGGGAAAGAGAGTCCGGAAACAACAATCCGGACCCAACCGCACCGCCCGACACCGAACATTCTGATACAATTGGTGGTTCTGCCAATGAAATAACACCTTCAGCCCACGAAATAATGGCAGTCATTGCCCCGTGGACGGAACCATTCCTAGCCTACTTAACCAGACAGGAACTTCCCGAGGACCAAAACGAGGCCCGTTGCATAGTACGGCGATCTAAAGCCTATAAGGTCCATGAGGGAGAGATTTATAAGAAAAGCACAACCGGAGTCCTTCAAAGGTGCATCTCCGAAGAGGAAGGGCGAAATCTTCTGGCTGAAATTAATGCCGGACTCGGTGGGCACCATGCCGCAGCCCGGGCCCTTGTAGGCAAGGCCTTCCGTACATGATTTTATTGGCCGATGGCCCGGGCAGATGCTCAGGACTTAGTCCAATGATGCGTCGGTTGCTAGCTCTTTGCTAATCAAAGCCACATGCCACCCACCGCCCTCAAAACTATACCCATCACCTGGCCGTTTGCGGTCTGGGGGCTTGACATGGTTGGACCCCTTAAAGGAGGAACCCACAAGCAAAAAAACCTATTGGTCATGGTGGACAAATTCACCAAATGGATAGAGGCCAAGCCAGTTAAGACGGTCGAATCCGGACCTGTGATAGACTTCATATCAGGGGTAGTACACCGTTACGGCGTCCCCCATAGCATCATCACTGATAACGGCACGAACTTCACGGCTGACGAGGTTAAACTCTGGTGCAAAAACATGGGCATCAAGCTCGACTACGCTTTAGTCTATCACCCTCAAACTAACGGTCAAGTCGAACGAGCAAATGGTCTAATCATGAGCGGCATCAAACCCTGACTAGTGTGGTCCCTTAAGGAATCTAACACGCACTGGGTAGAGGAGCTCGACTCCGTACTCTGGGGGCTACGGACCACGCCGAATCGCACTATCGGATTCACACCATTTTTTATGGTATACGACGCAGAAGCAGTTTTTCCCTGCGACATAATTCATGACTCACCTCACGTGCGCATGTATGAAGAGAGAGAAGCCGAGCTGGATCGGCATGACAGTTTGGACGCCTTAAAGGAGGAGCGTGACGTAGCAAAATCTCGTTCCACATTCTATCAACAGCAGGCTCAAAGATATCAAAGCAGGGAAGTACGGGCCAAAACTTACAATGTCGGCGAACTAGTTCTACGCCTGCCGGACAAGAAAAAGGACAAACTCAAGCCCAAATGGGAAGGTCCCTTCATCATCGACCAAGTCTTGACCGGCCGAGCATACCGTCTGCGAAACGCATCGGATAACCAACTTGAGCCAAACCCATGGAATGCAACCCGTCTCCAAAGATTCTACGCCTAGCGCCGGACTCTGAGTTCGTCTCCTTCCTCCATCTATATTTTATACTTTAGCTGTCTTTTATTTCTCCCCTTCTCCCTCCTTTTTCTGAAGCCGTTGAAGGCACGTTTGCGCATTGTTCACACACACTTGACGCGTTATCCATGCTCATTATACCTGGGGGCTTCTTTAACAGAAGCTTATTAATACGGGCTTTATACCCAACACATGTGTCACGCTTCCGCATGTACCTTTTATTCACCATTATATGCATCGATATGACTTAAGTTTTGGCCAAGCTGGGTTGCCTGGCTCCTGTGCTTACCCCTACGTTCCCGATTGTTCGGCTAGGTGGAAAAGGGAGAACCTCCGCGATTGTTACCGCCGGGTCAGCCGGACATGTACCTCAGACTGGGTGAAGCCGAAAAAGCTAGCGTTCTTAAGGGAATATTCGGTCGGTGAACTAAAAGACGAAATCTTACTTATTCATTTATCTGCCCCAAGATGTTTTTCTGATTTTTTCGCAGTCCGGACATGCACTTTAGGGCATGCCTCCCAGGGAAAGGAACCCCTTACAGAACTATTCTCCCTGGAAGATGTTTCTTACTAACCATGTAATATAACATAACTAGTTGGGCACTTGTCTGATAAAGCACTTATGACCCCTACGCCTGGTCTCCATGCATGCCCCGGTTCTTACATAACCGTGAGGGCATTCGGACACACTCCGGACTGTCGGGTCCCGAGGTTGAAGCGAAAAGGTCCGCAACGACAAACGATCTACAATCCGTCTAGAAGGCATTTTACATGTCATTTTAAATTACATAGTCAAAGTGACTGATCGTATTCCTCCTCAATACCATCTAATAGGTTGTCTAGTTTACAGTCCCGCTGGGAATACCTTGCGGCCAACTCTACTTGGCCGTACACTAAGCTCACAGGGATCTCCTTCCCATCGGGCCCCATAGGTCCGACCTCGGCCATGTGGTTTGGGTCAGCCTTCGTGTACCGCGTCTTCACCATGGCCCAGGCCTCCCTGGCGCCTTGATGGCAGGCCGATATCTTCCATAGCCGGAAGCGCCGCCGTGCTCCCTGAAGCTTATCCGCAAGCTCTCCAAGACCTTCGGGTAGGGAGATGGATGGCCACAAGGCCTGGGCGACGCCGATCATCACCTGCCGAACTCGTTCGTGCAGTTGCAGCAGCTCGAGAAGTAGGTCACCCGTTGAACCGGGCATGTCCTCTGCAGGACGACCTGTGAGCATACCTACAGACATATTTCTGTTAATCGACTTCCTCGCCGAACTCTTCTTTTCAAAAGTTCGCTCAAGCACTTACTATAAATGCCGCGACGAAGCCGCCGATTCTCCTTCACGGAGTCAGACAGCTGGGCCCGAACATCTTTAGTTCCTCGCCCAGCTGGGTGTTGGCATCTTGGAGGTTATTATTCTCTTGCCGCACCCTTGTCAGCACCTTCTCGCCAGCCTTTAGCTGGCGTAGTAGCTGTTGCCTGTCCGGATCTAGTCCGGCGCCATCTACAATATTATTGTCAGACTTATACACACACCGCACTTCACAAACTACTTATCTTTTGAAGTATATATTACCGGAGGGGGTCTCTGTGGCTCCCCCTGTGGCGGCTAGTGCGGCCTCAAGTTGGGCCTTGCACTCTTGAAGCTCCTGAGACAGGTGGGTATTCTTTTCTGTAAGATCCTGCATAACAAATGATCCTTAAATCAATTACTCTAACTATTTTAAGTCTCGGGGGCTACTGGCATATATAACTATCAAAATTCCTCACCCGTATGTCTTTCACATACTGCTCCGTGGCTCTGGCTAGACCATCTTGAGCGGCACGGAGGTGTGCATCTCCCGAATTAAAAGCATTCAATGCCTCTTGGGAGAAACATGCGTCACGAAGAACTGTCTGACGGTGCCTGTGATTCATGGCGCTCTCCACCTCAGATCTGGTGGCGGATAATCTGTCGGCATCCTCCATTGGAGGAGCATCCAGCGTGCGTCTTGTGTTCGTCTCCCCTTCCGGACCCGGCGCTGGAGCCTGGCTGGCGGAGCCTCGATTAGCAACCTCTCCGGACACAGTCCGGTGAGTGCTCTTTCTCCTAAAAAAATCATGAGCATTAGTATGCCTTCCAGGAATCTTTCCTTGAAACACAGTGGCGTGCCATACCGTTGCGGCGACGTCTCGATCCACACCGCACTTCTTTTCCGCCTGCTGGGCCGAGCTGCCCCTTGTTGGCCAGCCGCCGCGGGCTCGGCTTCCCGCCTCAAAGGCACCTCCTGTGGAACACCATTGGTATGCGGTGATCAGAAATAAGCACGGATGGGCCATGGTATCAGGACTTCGGTCACAGTTACCTGGGAAGCTGGAAATATTCCGGGGTAGTCGGCCGTAATGGTGACCAAAGCATTGTCGATGCTAAGTTGGTGGAACACCCCGTCGATCAGCTCCACCTTTATGTCCGGATCCTCCTCGGAGGCTGGATCGGGGGACCGTTCCGGATCCTCGGGTTGTGGAGGCGGGATGTGTATATCCTCTACAGCCCGGCGCAGTTCCTGCGTCGAAATCACAAAATGAGATACTTAACCATGGGAATGTGGATCGGATAGGCACAAAGAAATGTCCGCTTACCCAGCTTCGAGGATTGTTCATAGAAAACCCGTTCAGTGGACTGACACGGAGAAAATCCTCCTTTTCCCCTTTGTACAGGGCGGACAAGATCTTCACCAGATCAGCGACAAATCCCGGCCCCTTACGGCCATGATGGGTGGCATCACCCTCCCCGTTGAAATCCCACATGGGGTGGCCCCTATACTGGAGTGGCTGCACCCCCCGCATAATGCATGTGGCCATGACCCCAATCACAGTCAATCCGGAATGGGCCAATAATCTTATTCGGCCCATCAGGTACTGGACGTCCCTGTCATTCTCCCGTAGTGGGCTCCATGGACGCCAACTTAGGCGTTTCTTCAGAGGAGCATTACTGAACTCCGGGAGGCCGATCCGAACTGGATCCGGTAGCGGGGCGTCTTCTATATAAAACCATTCCGAAGGCCAGTCTTCGGACGCCTTCTTCGGGGTTCCGGATAGATATCCGGTCCCGACGATGCGCCATAGTTTGGCTCTGCCCACTTGATATATTGACCCCTCATGATAACGGGGTACAAGGCAGAATAATCTCTTTGACTGCGCAAAATGAGCCTCGACGCCCAGGAACAGCTCGCAAAGGGCCACGAAGCCCGCGATGTGCAGAATGGAGGCAGGTGTAAGGTGGTGCAGCTGGAGGCCGTAGAACTCCAGGAGCCCCCGGAGACACGGATGTATTGTAAATCCAAGTCCTCTTTTAGATAAGAGAAAAAGCATATCCGCTCTCCTTTGGAGGGGTTGGGGACACTCTCCGCCTGCTTTCCGCCCTTGTAGGTGGCGACTCCGGCTCGAACCGGAACCATAAAGGCCGGGGGAAGAAATCCCTCGGCTTGGAGCGTCACTAACTCGCTATGCGGGACTGATCATCTCTCCCAATCTTCAGGCTGAGGGCTGGGAGCGCGAGAGGAGGAGCCGCGTCGACTGTCCATGATGGAATGGATTTTTGTCAGAGGTGCTCCGATGAATGCTTGCGGAAGGAGGATGGTGTGATTTGGATCTAGATCCTCGTCTCTTTTTATAAGCAGCTCATTTGCGCAGCTAGGGGGGGAAGTGTAAAAATACCCTGGCTTTTCGCATTCATTCGACACGTGGAAGATGGCCATTATTGGGCGTGGAAGCCAAGGAGCGCAACATTTATAAGAAGCCGGACACTATTCGACAAGTACATGGAATTTGGAGAAGAACCCGCCTTGTAATGCCAAAGACAATCAACACGCCGGATTCATCATCATTGAAGCCTGGTTCGGGGGCTACTGAGGGAGTCCTGGACTAGGGGGTGTCCGGATAGCCGAACTATCATCTTTGGCCGGACTCCAAGACTATGAAGATGCAAGATTGAAGACTCCGTCCCGTGTCCGGATGGGACTTTCCTTGGTGTGGAAGGCAAGCTTGGCAATACGGATATGTAGATCTCCTACCATTGTAACTGACTCTGTGTAACCCTAGCCCTCTCTGGTGTCTATATAAACCGGAGGGTTTTAGTCCGTAGGACGAACAACAATCATACCATAGGCCAGCTTCTAGGGTTTAGCCTCCTTGATCTCGTGGTAGATCTACTCTTGTACTACCTATATCATCAATATTAATCAAGCAGGAGTAGGGTTTACCTCCACCGAGAGGGCCCGAACCTGGGTAAAAACATCGTGTCCCTTGTCTCCTGTTACCATCCGCCTAGACGCACAGTTCGGGACCCCCTACCCGAGATCCACTGGTTTTGACACCGACAGCGAGTACGGGGTCGCAGCTAAGCCCCCGAGTGGGAGGATTGCTCTCCACTCGGAGTAGTTTTTTAACTTAGACGAATCAAGTTTGCAGCTAAGCCCACGAGTGGGAGGATTGCTCTCCACTCGGAATGGTTTTTTAACTTAGGCGAGTACGTGATGACCCACAAGTATAGGGGATCTATCGTAGTCCTTTCGATAAGTAAGAGTGCCAAACCCAACGAGGAGCAGAAGGAAATGACAAGTGGTTTTCAGTAAGGTATTCTCTGCAAGCACTGAAATTGTAGGTAACAGATAGTTTTGTGATAAGATAATTTGTAACGGGTAACAAGCAAGGAAAGTAAATAAAGTGCAGCAAGGTGGCCCAATCCTTTTTGTAGCAAAGGAAAAGCCTAGACAATTTCTTATAATGAGAAAAGCGCTCCTGAGGACAGATGGGAATTATCGTGAAGCTAGTTTTCATCACACTCACATGATTCACGTTCGGTACTTTGATAATTTGATATGTGGGTGTACCGGTGCTTGGGTACTGCCCTTTCTTGGACAAGCATCCCACTTATGATTAACCCCTATTGCAAGCATCTGCAACTACAAAATAAGTATTAAGGTAAACCTAACCATAGCATGAAACTAGTGAATCCGAATCAGCCCCTTACGAAGCAACGCATAAACTAGGGTTTAAGCTTCTGTCACTCTAGCAACCCATCATCTACTTGTTACTTCCCAATGCCTTCCTCTAGGCCCAAATAATGGTGAAGTGTCATGTAGTCGACGTTCACATAACACCACTAGAGGAGAGACAACATACATCTCATCAAAATATCGAACGAATACCAAATTTACATGACTACTAATAGCAAGACTTCACCCATGTCCTCAGGAACAAACGTAACTAGTCATAAAGCATATTCATGTTCATGATCAGAGGAGTATTAATATGCATTAAGGATCTGAACATATGATCTTCCACCAAGTAAACCAATTAGCATCAACTACAAGGAGTAATCAACACTACTAGCAACCCACAGGTACCAATTCGTGGTTTTGATACAAGATTGGATACAAGAGATGAACTAGGGTTTTGAGAGGAGATGGTGCTGGTGAAGATGTTGATGGAGATTGACCCCCTCCCGATGAGAGGATCATTGGTGATGACGATGGTGATGATTTCCCCCTCCCGAAGGGAAGTTTCCTGGCAGAACAGCTCCGCCGGAGCCCTAGATTGGTTCCGCCTTGTGGCGGCGGAGTTTCATCCCGTAAGCTTGCTTATGATTTTTTTCCAGGGTAAGAGGCTTCATATAGCAGAAGATAGGCATCGGAGGGCCAACAGGGGGCCCAGGAGATAGGGGGCGCGCCCAGTAGGGGGGGGGGGCACCCCCACCCTCCTAGCCAGGGTGTGGGCCCCCTCTAGTATTTTCTTCGCTCAATAATTCTTATTAATTCCAAAAGTGACTTCCGTGGAGTTTCAGGATTTTTGGAGCTGTGCGGAATAGGTTTCCAATATTTGCTCCTTTTCCAGCCAGAATCCCAGTTGCTGGCATTCTCCCTCTTCATGATAAACCTTGTAAAATAAGAGGGAATAGCCATAAGTATTGTGACATAATGTGTAATAACAGCCCATAATGCAATAAATATCGATATAAAAGCATATGCAAAATGGACGTATCAACTCCCCCAAGCTTAGCCTCGCTTGTCCTCAAGCGGAAGCCGAAATAGAAAAATATGTCCACATGTTTAGAGATAGAGGTGTCGATAAAAATAAAATATGGACATGTGGGCATCATGATTATTCTTATAACATCAGCATATATATATATTGGCATATGATTTCTCGTACTCAAGTAACAATCTATTAACACTGTCAAGTATGGTTCAGAAACTTCATTGAGAACTAGCAAACTTTAATCTCAGTCATTGAAGCAATTGCAATTTATCATAACATCAGAAAGAGTCAAGAGTAGAGCTTTTCAGCAAGTCCACATACTCAACTATCATATAGTTTTCTACAATTGCTAACACTCACGCAATACTTATGGTTATGGAGTTTCAACCGGACACTGAGAAAGATAGGGGCTTATAGTGTTGCCTGCCAACGTATTCACCTTTGGGTGATGTCAACAATAATAGTTCATGCTAACTTACATCCAATTGGATATATGTATCAGGATCTTTCCAACACGAGGTGCTTGCCAAAGGATAAAATGAAAAAGGGAAAGGTGAGGATCACCTTGACTCTTGCAAAAAGTAAAAGACATAAAGTAAAAGATAGGCCCTTCGCAGATGGAAGTAGAGGTTGTCATGTGCTTTTAGGGTTGGATGCACAAAATCTTAATGCAAGAGAATGTCACTTTATATTGCCACTTGTGATATGAACCTTTATTATGCAGTCTGTCGATTTTATTACTTCCATATCACACGATCGTATAAAGCTTATTTTCTCTGCACTAATAAGTCATACATATTTAGAGAGCAATTTTTATTGCTTGCAACATGACAACTTACTTGAAGGATCTTACTCAATCCATAGGTAGGTATGGTGGACTCTCATGGCAAAACTGGGTTTAAGGATATTTGGAAGCACAAGTAGTATCTCTACTTGGTGCAAGGAATTTGGCTAGCATGAGGGGGAAAGGCAAGCTCAACATGTTGGGATTATCCATGACAATATACTTTAACTGAGATGTGAGAAAACATAAACCATTACGTTGTCTTCCTTGTCCAACATCAACTCTTTGGCATGTCATACTTAATGAGTGCTCACAATCATAAAAGATGTCCAAGATAGTATATTTATATGTGAAAACCTCTCTTTCTTTATTACTTCCTATTAATTGCAGTGATGACCAAACTATGTTTGTCAACTCTCAACAACTTTTAAGCCTCATACTCTTTATATATGAAGTCATTACTATCCATAAGATCAATATGAACTCTTTTATTCTTTTTATTCTTTCTATTTTCTTAGGATCATAGCAAGAAAGCAAAGCCCTTGACTCAACACTAATCTTTATTATATAGCTCATGGACTCGATTACATAGAAGGATCACAAAGCAAAACTCAAAACTAATTCATACCAAAACTTTATTCTAATAGATCAAGATACTACTAAAAGGATCGAACTAAGAAAAATGGTAAAGATAGGAGTGTGATGGTGATACGATACTGGGGCACCTCCCCCAAGCTTGGCAGTTGCCAAGGGGAGTGCCCATACCCATGTGATTATGTCCTCAGAGGTGATGAAGGTGGTGATGATGATGGTGGATAATCGCACATCAAGCGTAAAAGCTCCTCCAACTTGCGAATAATGCCCTTGAGTCCGACGATATGATCCTTCAACAAAATATTTTCCTGTGTGAGATACTTATTTTGTATGCGAGCTAACTCAATCATCTTGAAAGCTTTAATCTCAGTTGGAGTAAAGAGGTTAGGTAGAGGTTGAGGGATGTCTTCTTCTTGCACCGCCGGAGCTTGATCCTCCATGGCCTTCTTGATCCCTTCATCCTTGTTGATCTCCTCCTGTTCTTCTCTTTTTATCTCTATCTTCAATAGCCAAGCATCCTTGTCTTCATTGTTGAAGGAGGGTGACGTCATCATGCTCTAGATCTGCCAGAAAAACAGCTCGAAATGAAAACCGAGGATATTTGCGTGATACGATGGTCAAAACCTTCAGGAAATTATATAATGAATTTTTACCGACCGAAAGAAGTAACGTGCAAGAAAATGGAGTCTGGGAGGTACACGAGGTGCCCTCGAGACAGGGGGCGCGCCCAGTAGGGGGGGGGGGCTCCACCCTCGTCGAGGCCTCGTGTCATTCCCGGATTACTTCTTGCTTCCCAAAATTCTTAAATATTCCAAAACGAAGGAAAATTGCCATTAGAATTGTTTTGGAGTCGGTTTACTTACCGTACCACATACCTATTCCTTTTCGGAGTCTGAAACATTCTGGAAAGTGTCCCTTATGTATTCCTCCGGGGTTACGGTCTCAATAATATTAGTTTCAGCATTGATAGGATTACCTGAGATATAATGTTTGATTCTTTGACCGTTCACCACCCTCGGACTTGTGCCTTCGAAGTTGTTGATTTTTATAGCACCGGAATGATAGACCTCCTCGATAACGTGAGGACCTTCCCACTTAGAGAGAAGTTTTCCTGCAAAAAATCTTAAACAAGAGTTGAATAGCAACACATAATCACCTACGTTAAACTCATGCTTTTGTATCCTTTTGTCATGCCATCTTTGAACAGTTTGGCATTCTCATAGGCTTGGGTTCTCCATTCATCAAGTGAGCTAATATCAAATAACCTCTTCTCACTGGCAAGTTTGAAGTCATAGTTGAGCTCTTTAATAGCCCAATATGCTTTATGTTCAAGTTCGAGAGGTAAGTGACATGCTTTTCCATAAACCATCTTATACGGAGACATACCCATAGGAATTTTATATGCAGTTCTATAGGCCCATAATGCATCATCAAGTTTCTTGGACCAATTCTTTCTAGATCTATTCACAATCTTTTGCAAAATTAATTTGAGCTCTCTATTACTCAACTCTACTTGACCACTAGACTGTGGGTGATAAGGAGATGCAATTCTATGATTAACATCATACTTAGCAAGCATCTTATGGAAAGCACCATGAATAAAATGTGAACCACCATCAGTCATGAGATATCTAGGGACTCCAAACCTCAGAAAAATAACTTCTTTAAGCATCTTAATAGAGGTGTTATGATCAGCACTAGTAGTTGGAATAGCTTCTACCCACTTAGTAACATAATCAACATCAACTAAAATATGTGTGTAACCATTAGAGGCAGGAAAAGGTCCCATATAGTCAAAGCCCCAAACATCAAATGGTTCAATAACAAGAGAATAATTCATAGGCATTTCTTGACGTCTACTAATATTACCAATTCTTTGACATTCATCACAAGACAAGACAAACTTACGGGCATCTTTGAAGAGAGTAGGCCAATAAAAACCGGATTGCAATACCTTATGTGCAGTTCTATCTCCAGCGTGGTGTCCTCCATATGGTTCGGAGTGACACTTGTGTAGGATCTGTTCCTGTTCATGCTCAGGTACACAACATCTAATAACACCATCTACTCCTTCTTTGTAAAGGTGTGGGTCATCCCAGAAGTAATGTCTTAAATCATAAAAGAACCTTTTCTTTTGCTGGTATGTGATACTAGGTGGTATAAATTTAGCAACAATGTAATTAGCATAATCAGCATACCATGGAGCAGCACGAGAAGCATTAATGACCGCTAATTGTTCATCAGGAAAGCTATCATCAATAGGTAGTGGGTCATCAAGAACATTCTCTAACCTAGATAAGTTATCTGCAACGGGGTTCTCAGCTCCCTTTCTATCAATAATATGCAAATCAAATTCTTGGAGCAAGAGAACCCATCTAATAAGTCTAGGTTTAGCATCTTTCTTTTCCATAAGATATTTAATAGCAGCATGATCAGTGTGAATAGTAACTTTAGAATCAACAATATAAGGTCTGAACTTATCACATGCAAATACAACTGCTAAGAATTCTTTTTCAGTAGTAGCATAATTTCTCTGGGCAGTATCAAGAGTATTACTAGCATACTAGATAACATTTAATTTCTTATCAACTCTTTGCCCTAGAACAGCACCTACAACATAGTCACTAACATCACACATAATCTCAAAGGGTAAATTCCAATCAGGTTGCTGAACAATAGGTGCAGTGATCAAAGCTTTCTTAAGTATTTCAAATGCTTTTACACAATCATCATCAAAGACAAAAGGAATATCTTTTTGCAATAAATTAGTCAGAGGCCTAGAGATTTTAGAAAAGTCCTTAATGAACCTCCTATAGAAACCGGCATGACCAAGGAAACTTCTTATACCTTTTATGTCCTTGGGACATGGCATCTTTTCAATAGCATTGACTTTAGCTTTATCAACTTCAATACCTCTTTCATAAATTTTATGCCCCAAGACAATGCCTTCATTAACCATAAAGTGGCACTTTTCCCAATTCAAGACGAGACTAGTTTCTTCACATCTCTGCAAAACTCGATCAAGGTTGCTCAAGCAATCATCAAAAGAGGATCCATAAACGGAGAAGTCATCCATGAATACCTCACAAATCTTTTCACAAAAGTCAGAGAATATAGCCATCATGCATCTTTGAAAGGTAGCAGGTGCATTACATAAACCAAAAGGCATACATCTATAAGCAAAAGTACCGAAATGGCAAGTAAAAGTAGTTTTTGATTGATCCTCCGTTGACACAGGTATTTGAGAGAAACCAGAATAACCATCTAAAAAGCAAAAATGTGTATGTTTGGATAGTCTTTCTAGCATTTCATCAATAAAAGGTAAAGGGTAATGATCTTTCTTAGTAGCTTTATTCAATTTACGGAAATCAATTACCATCCTATAACCTGTAATAATTCTTTGCGGGATGAATTCATCTTTATCATTAGGAACAACAGTAATACCTCCCTTCTTAGGACGCAATGGACAGGACTTACCCAATCACTATCAGCAACGAGATTAATTATACCTGCCTCAAGGAGCTTTAGTATCTCCTTTCTTACCACTTCTTTCATCTTAGGATTTAACCGTCGTTGAGGATCTCTAACTGGTTTGGCATCTTTCTCCAATTTTATCTTGTGTTGGCATAGAGTGGGACTAATGCCCTTAAGATCATGCAAAGTATATCCAATAGCAGCACGATGCTTCTTCAGAGTTTTCAATAATCTTTCCTCTTCTTGCTCTGAAAGGTTAGCACTAATAATAACAGGATATATCTTCTGTTCATCAAGATAAGCATATTTAAGATTATCAGGTAAAGGTTTGAGCTCAAACACGGGATCACCCTTGGGTGGAGGGGGATCTCCTAGGATTTCAACAGGCAAGTTGTGTTTTAGGATAGGACCCTGTTGAAGGAATACTTCATCTATTTCCCTTCTTTCATTCATAAACATATCATTTTCAAGGTCTAGCAAATATTGTTCTAACGGATCAGTAGGAGGCACGGCAATAGAAGCAAGACCAATAATTTCATCCTTACTAGGCAATTCTTTATCACGGGGTTGTCTACGAAACTTACCAAAATTAAACTCATGTTTCTGTCACATCCCTAGCCTCTGGTGCTGCCTAGTGTGTGCATCATGTTTAAATTCCATTTAAATTTGAAAGGGGATTTTTGAAACCCTTAGAATCATTTTTTGGAAATGACCCAAATAAAAATTGCTCCAAAAAGGTCCAAGAAAATGCTCATGTTGCTCTCTGAAAATATTGGACAGAGATAAAAATCAAACCAATATTTTTAGGAGCCCATAAGTATTTATTCTGGGCATTTGGAATTAATGCATAAATATTTGCATTGGATATATATATATTATATATAAATAATATATGTCCAATAATTGCTGGAACATTTTATGTGGTTTGGTATATTTTAACTCTAGCCACATAACTATTTTCAGGATTTTATAAAATGGTTTAGTATTTTACTAAACCAAAACAAAACAGAACAAAATAGAAAAACAATAAATAAAAGCAGAGAGAGAACCTACCTCAGCTTACCTGGCAGCCACCCACAGCCCAACACTGTGCAGCCCACCTGCGCGGCCCAGCCCACCTGGCCCCCTTCTCCTCTCTTCTTCCCGTGCCAGCGCACGAAGCAACTCGGTGGCGAGCACCGCCGTCGCGCTTGGGCACCTCCTGCCTGGTTGCCTCCCTCCTCGATGCGCCTGGAGACGCCACGACACCCCTGGCCTCTCTCTCACTCTCCCTGGAACCCCTCTCGCTCTCCCTCCGTCCCTATTCCCCCTCTGCTCTCTCTCCCTCCCGCGACCGAACGGAGCCGCCGCCACCGACGGGCTCCCTCGCGGCCACCGGCCACCCCACGCAAATCCGACGCGCCCAGAAGCTCCGCCATGTTGTCTTCTCCATCTTCGATGAGCCACGCAAGCCGGGAGGGCCCGGAACATCGCCATTGCCGTCGTCTTCCACCTCGGGCTCCGACCACCGCCGCCGTTGATTCGCCGTCTCCACCGCCTCCCCGAGCACGCCGACCTTCTCTTCGAACTCACCGTGAGCCCCTGTCCATTTCCCCTCTCTCTCCGTGCCCGTCCGCGCCCTCTAACCACCCTGGCTGTCGGAGCCGATCGTTCCTCGCCGCCGGCGATGACGCAGGCGGTGCTAGAGCCACCGTAGCTAACTCCCGAGCACGGCAACGTGCTCAGCACCCTTCCAGGAGCCGAGCGCGCCCACCCGTGCGACCTGCCGTGCCCCCTAGCGCCAACCCCGACCTCGCCGTGCTCCGGCCGCCGCCTTTGAGCTCGCCGCCGTTGATATAGGTCGCCCCCGGCCTAACTGACCACACCACTCGACACGCGGGATCTTCAGCGTCACGTAGCTGCCCTCCGCCGGCCATTTGGTCGCCGGAGGAGGATTTCCGACCCCCTCCGCCGTCTCTGGCTCCGCCGGCGACGAGCCGCGGGTCAACTCCGGCGAGTTGACCCGGGGTTTGACCCCCTGACGTGTGGGCCCAGGCGCCTGCTTGATTAGTGTTAGATTAGTTAGCGCTAATCAACTTAGCTAATTAGATAGGCCACTGACATGCGGGCCCCGCCCGGCTAACTAAGTTAGTTAGGGCTAACTAACTTGGTTAGTTGACTGGGTCACTGACCAGTGGACCCCACTGGTCAGGTTTGACCTGGTCGACGCCTTTGACCTGCTGACGTCACCCCAGCGTCATGCTGACGCAATATTCCTTTTCTGGAATTTAGTTTATTTTATAAATAATCAGAAAATTCCAGAAAATAGCTAAAACTTCAATAAATCATAGAAAATTAACCGTAACTCCAAATTAAATGTTTTATATATGAAAAATTATCAGAAAAATTCAAGGAATCCATCTGTACCATTTTCATGCATGTTAGAACAACTTATCACTACTGTTTAGAACAAATGAAGTGAATGGCATTTAAATAATCACATATGGAGTTTGAATTTGGAACTAGGATTCAAACCAACTCCATTTAACTTGTTGCTAGATGCATTAGCTCAAAACACCAGCATGTTGCCATGTCATAGCATGCATCATATTGTGCATTGCATTGATTGTGTTTCCTTCTGTTGCCGGTGTTGTTCCCCCCCTCGATAGACGTTGTATCGATGAAGTGATCGTTGACACTGATGGAGACTCAATGTTATCTTCAGAAGTGCCAGGCAAGCAAAACCCCCTTGTTCATTCCGATAAAATCCTACTCTCTCGCTCCTGCCCTCTTTTACTGCATTAGGACAACACCGATTCATCTGTTACTTGCTGTGGTAGCTGAACCACTTTATCCTTTGCATGACCTGTCATTGCCACAGTAAATAGATGAAACCCACTAGCATGAGTAGGAGTTGTTTGAGCCCTGATGTGCCTACTCATTCATGCTTGTTTGTCATGCCTGCTACTGCTTAGAGTTAAGTCAGGTCTGATTCATCGAGGATGATTCAGAGGCGTGTGAACATGTCCTACTGTGTGTGAGCTAAGTGTGTGAACACGATTTGGTAAAGGTAGTGGTGAGAGGCCATGTAGGAGTACATGGTGGGTTGTCTCATTGCAGCCGTCCTCAGGAACTGAGTTCTGTGTTTGTGATCCATGATTCAGCTACTACCATACATTGGGCCCTGAAATATGACCCCGCTCGACTTCTTATTCACCCTCGTCCTCTGTCCAGGAGTTGCAAGTAGTTTCTGGTGTTTGTAGTATGCTGGAGGCCGTGGACAGCGCTGACCGTAGGGGTGGGCTGTGATGCGGTAGGTACGTGGCACGGTGTACCGGATGCCCGTTTGGTATCTCGGGAACCCTGTTCACATCATTTGGGGCTGTGAGCGAAACTCCGGCCGGATCTCCTCATGGATGGAACCCGAATAGGCGATAAACCTAGACTAGAGACTTGAGTGTTTAGGTAGGTCGTGGTCTACACCCACGTCGGCTTTCGCTTGAAGTCTGCCGAGCACATGTCGTGTGCAGACGCTAAGTGGTGGAAACATGTATGAAGCAGTACACCCCTGCAGGGTTAACATCATCTATTCGAATAGCCGTGTCCGCGGTAAAGGACTTCTGGGTTGCTTATATCAGTTCATAGACAAGTGAAAGTGGATACTCTAAAATACGCAAGATAAGCGTGAGTGCTATGGATGGCGTTCTCGTAGGGAGACGGGAGTGGATCCATAGTGGTGTATTGATATGGTGAATATGTGGACTCGTGTGCGCCACCTCAAAAGAGTTACATTGCAGTCGTAGTTTAGGATAGCCACCGAGTCAAAGCTGGCTTGCTGCAGTTAAACCCCACCATCCCTTTGTTGATAATGATGCATATGTAGTTAGTTCTGATGTAAGTCTTGCTGGGTACATTTGTACTCACGTTTGCCTATTTTATGTTTTTGCAGAGAGACTTCGGTCTCGCTAGTAGTTCCACGTGGACTTCGACGTTTAGCTTGTTACCTCAGCTACGATCTTGTGCCCTCGGCAGGATCTGGTAGATAGCCAGGCTTCTCAGCCTTTTTCATTTATAGATGTCTGTACCCAGACATGATAGCTTCCGCTTGTGCTTTGACTTGTATGCTCTGAGTGTTGGGTCATGAGACCCATGTTTGTAATATCTCGCTCCTCGGAGCCTATTGATTAAATACTTGAGTCGTAGAGTCATGTTGTGATGCCATGTTGTATTTGCACATATCGAGCATATTGTGTGTATGTTATTGAAATGCTTGGTATGTGTGGGATCTGACCATCTAGTTGTTTATCTTTAGTAGCCTCTCTTACTGGGAAATGTCTCCTAGTGTTTCCATTGAGCCTTGGTAGCTTGCTACTGCTCCGGAACACTTAGGCTGGCCGGCATGTGTCCTTCTTCGTTCCTGTGTCTGTCCCTTCGGGGAAATGTCACGCGATGAATACCGGAGTCCTGTTAGCCCGCTACAGCCCGGTTCACCGGAGTCCTGCTAGCCCAGTGCTACAGCCTGGATTCACTCGCTGATGACCGACATGTTCGATGCTGGGTCATGGATGCCTGTCCCTGTAAGTCTGTGCCACTTTGGGTTTACGACTAGCCATGTCAGCCCGGGCTCCTTATCATATGGATGCTAGCGACACTGTCATATATGTGTGCCAAAAGGCGCAAACGGTCCCGGGCAAAGGTAAGGCGACACCCGTGGGAATACCGTGCGTGAGGCCGCAAAGTGATATGAGGTGTTACATGCTAGGTCGATGTGGCATTGAGTCGGGGTCTTGACAGCGTTGGTATCAGAGCTTGACTGCCTGTAGGATTACCAAGCCAAACTGGTCGAAGTTGAGTCTAGAAATTCTTTAGTTATATAAGGGAATTGATTGTGGGATGGAACGTAAGGCTCTTTTTACTCCTTATACCTCATGCCCTTCTGATCTGAGTCATCTTATCTTTCCTACGGGGTTAAGAAACTAGGCTTTCTCTTCTTTCTATCAGGATCACGTATTACTAGTCCGTAGACTTATAAGATTGTTCGATTTAAGCTTGAGTTCAGTTTCTACTACTTCCGTACGTTAACTGTTGATCTCGAAACCTTGATACTATGCTTCTGAGTGGTTATGCCACCATTTTTTGTGATTGTCTCAAATCTTTTGAGCATTTACAGCCGTTATGCTGTCCGAGTCATCCCAGGTTTCCAAAGAGTCTGATGCATTTGCAAATCCCTTCCTCCTGTTTCCGATGTGCCTTTGGTCAGATTAATCACACAAATCAGAGAGTTGAGGTACTTTATTGCCTTGACATATATGTTGGAGTTGGTATTATGACCCTAGGTGTCTTAGGGGATCATCTAGTAATTTAGCCATGATTGTGTCCCAGTGTGATGATTCTGGCCATCATTCTCGTAAGCATCCCTTGATGCCACTTAGTTAGTAGGTATTCCATTCCGGGCTTCTTGAACCCGAGATTCACCCTACTTACTTCATGTCGATAGTGTTTGCTAGTTCCCTTAGGTTATTAGTAACCTTTGCGATAGTCCTTGAAGTCCGTGGTATCTTCTTCTTCCAAATACCATGAACTACTTATGGCAGAAGTTCCTCGTTGAACTGAACGATCACAACCAGAGTGCTCTTGATGAGTTCTCCATTATATATTGTGGTTCTGCCAGTTCTACCTTTCTGCATGGGTTATCCGGAGGAATTATGTTGAACTTGGTTCGACATACTAATCTATGCATCCACAACTCAGAAAGTTATATGTTCCTTTGAGTTGTCCCTCTTTAGTTGTCTACTGACCTTCGTCTATCAATTGATAGTCAAGAGTATGCGTGCGTTCGTTTGTCGATGCCTATTACTCTTGTGGTCCGTCAAGCCATTCTGTCCTGAATGACTTGGAGAAACAAACTCCAGTACCTCTTCCATATCTAGGATTGGGTCAAAACAATTGTACTCCGCAGATCAAAATGCCAATCCAGCTTTTGCTCTGTTCTACCTTGGAGTATTACCCCCTTTATGTCAGAATTGTCATGAGAACTGCACCAACTCTCATGAATTTTGACGTAGTGATACTTCTCACCATCATTAGTCATTCCTCGGCCCTCGTGTTGATGCAACCGGAATACCGACAAATGAATTGTGATGTGTGAAATCCATACTCCCAGCAACCTCGTTGTTTGGTAGTTAAAGGACAATAATTTCATTCTTAGCCTGTTGGTTCTTGAATCATCATTCTAAGACTGATCGTGCTATCTAGTCCTTATTTCCGGTGCACCCTTCGATCAATGAGTTAGGATTGTGCCAATCCCTCGCTCTGTTGATCATATCGTCTTGCCCTGAAAAGCAAGATTGTTCCTGAGCCTAATAGCATATCGGTGGTTGTGATTTTCCGATTATCTTCTCGGAAGTATCACCGGGTCGTCACCCGACCGCTATGTTGAGCTCGTGATCAAGTTGGTTTATCCTTGTAAACCACCCCTTCTCCAAGAATCTGTGTGGGATACCCCTGAGCTAGTTGGCTAAGCTGAACAACAACTTGGAAAGTTGGAAGATGGAAGCTTGCCCGACTTAGTTCGTTCCAAAGGGATATTCTTGTGTAGTGTGTGTTGAAGAAAGATGATATCTTCATCAATTGGTCCTTGTGATCAATTGTTCGATCTATTATCTTACCCAAACCTTTGATTTGAGTATGGGCTATCGTCAAATCAAATCCGAACCAACGATGTTCGTAGTGTTGTCTTACTCGTGGATTTTCCTCGAGCATACACCATTATATCGTTTGGGTCTGACTAGTGCTAACAGTCGTTCACATAATTATGGAACTCCTTCTTCATGGAAACCAGGATGAGTTGTTGTTGAGCCCATCAGCAATATATTTAACCTCTCCATGATTATGTTGAACATCCAGCTAGTACTGGAAACTTTTCTAAGTATTATCTTCATGAACCGCTCATGGAGCATATGTCCGGATGAAAGATGTGACTTTCTCTAATTCACGTGCACTTGGTGTAAGTTGCCGCCGTGTATCCGAGAAAGATTGTTTTTGCTTCCTTGGAATCATCCCAAGTCAGTCATGCATGTGTGAAGTATACATTGGATTGTGAGATTAGCTACCTCCATTCTATATGTGTCCCGAGCACACCAAGCCACTGATTGATTTGTTCAAGGAGAAGAAGTTCCTTCTTAAGAGTATACCTTATGCAAGGACTTCGATATCCTCGATGATGGTTTTCCCCCGGAACTCGGTAGTGTTTTATTATAAGACTACCATGTGTTCATGTTTGTCTGTGACAGCGTGTTCACACGTGTGTAGCAGAACTAGCTGATGTTTTGGAGCTTGCTATCGTAGTTCATTTCCCGAGAATCTCGCAACGTCATCTCGTCGATTTATGTTGCAAACTCTCTTTTTCTTCCTAGACTCGATGAGTCTGGAATATCCTGACACCAACCAGATCTGAATCTCAGGCAGATATGATGGTTGGAACATTTCCCAAGAACTATAATATCGGTCCCTCGGAAACCGGTAAAGTGGATGTCGTGGCCAACACATCCAGCCGGAAGACCTGTTATTATAATATCTTGATTGAGGAAGTTGGCCACCTCCCCATAGGGATTTCGTAGGATTACTCCCTAGTTGCCCCTATGGATTTCTGTGTTCCGAAGTCCGACCTTTTTACTTGATGTTCTAGATATCAAACCATATCTATGAATGGGTTACGCTAGCACATCAAGGAGAACATTAGAAGCAGAGTGCTAAATGTCTCTCGGTCGATCGTCCAGATTTTGATCCTTGGCTCGCTAAGGTGAAATCTAAGAAAGTGTTATCTTCCTTTGCATCTGCATCATCCATCATCATTCATCATGGTAGTAAGTTGTGTTGCCAGGATCCTTGACACGGATGTTGGTAAAACCTTGATGATTATGGAAATGCTCAAGTTCTTGAGAGCACGCGCAAGTGCTAGGTTTGATCGTCAGCATTAACTATATAGTGCTCTCAGTTTCCTCGGCAATGCTATGACCTTTTCAAACAGTGAATTAACTCTCTATTGTTGGGTTCTTCCCCAGTTACCAGAATCATTCCCAGCATTTGCATTTTGTTCCCAGCTTGCACCATCAATGTGCCATTCTACCACGGGTCTCTTCCATCTCCGGTGATAAGGAAATTCATGCATTACGTTGTCTTCAACAAGGTAATCCACATCATCCAAGTCCGAGTATGCCATTCTACCGACCCCCGCCAATCGATTGCTGTGATTTGCCTTAGGCTGATATAGAGAGTCTCAATGATCTCTATATCAAAGGTAATTCTTTTTGCCACTTAAGGTAATAATCTACGAATCACCCTCCTCCAGGATGTTTCGTCGTGGTATCATGGCAACTCAACTCCTCGCTACGTTGCCAATCAAATCAATTACCACCTTCTTAAGTGTGGAATTGTTGTCTACCTAGTGAACCCTCGTCATCCGTTCTTTCCACCCCTCTTGATGTGTATTTCGTGTCTCAACCGAGAGATGGTTCTATGTCTCATTCCGTGAGTTAATCCTGAGTTGTTCGTTCTTTGAGAAGATTAATTCTTCTAGAGTTTTCCTTCCCTCTTCTTGTCATGTTAGTTGGAGTTCTCAGAGAAAGACTTCAAGACAATGATCGTGATCGAATCAATGTTCCTATGAAGTGCAACCTGGATCGTGAAGATTATACTAGTTTGCGTTTCCCCTTCATCTTACTCTACGCTTGAATCTCGAGACGAGATTCTTGTTTAGTGGGGGTGAGTTGTCACATCCCTAGCCTCTGGTGCTGCCTAGTGTGTGCATCATGTTTAAATTCCATTTAAATTTGAAAGGGGATTTGTGAAACCCTTAGAATCATTTTTTGGAAATGACCCAAATAAAAATTGCTCCAAAAAGGTCCAAGAAAATGCTCATGTTGCTCTCTGAAAATATTGGACAGAGATAAAAATCAAACCAATATTTTTAGGAGCCCATAAGTATTTATTCTGGGCATTTGGAATTAATGCATAAATATTTGCATTGGATATATATATATTATATATAAATAATATATGTCCAATAATTGCTGGAACATTTTATGTGGTTTGGTATATTTTAACTCTAGCCACATAACTATTTTCAGGATTTTATAAAATGGTTTAGTATTTTACTAAACCAAAACAAAACAGAACAAAATAGAAAAACAATAAATAAAAGCAGAGAGAGAACCTACCTCAGCTTACCTGGCAGCCACCCACAGCCCAACACTGTGCAGCCCACCTGCGCGGCCCAGCCCACCTGGCCCCCTTCTCCTGTCTTCTTCCCGTGCCAGCGCACGAAGCAGCTCGGTGGCGAGCACCGCCGTCGCGCTTGGCCACCTCCTGCCTGGTTGCCTCCCTCCTCGATGCGCCTGGAGACGCCACGACACCCCTGGCCTCTCTCTCACTCTCCCTGGAACCCCTCTCGCTCTCCCTCCGTCCCTATTCCCCCTCTGCTCTCTCTCCCTCCCGCGACCGAACGGAGCCGCCGCCACCGACGGGCTCCCTCGCGGCCACCGGCCACCCCACGGAAACCCGACGCGCCCAGAAGCTCCGCCACGTTGTCTTCTCCATCTTCGATGAGCCACGCAAGCCGGGAGGGCCCGGAACATCGCCATCGCCATCGTCTTCCACCTCGGGCTCCGACCACCGCCGCCGTTGATTCGCCGTCTCCACCGCCTCCCCGAGCACGCCGACCTTCTCTTCGAACTCACCGTGAGCCCCTGTCCATTTCCCCTCTCTCCCCGTGCCCGTCCGCGCCCTCTAACCACCCTGGCTGTCGGAGCCGATCGTTCCTCGCAGCCGCCGGCGATGACGCAGGCAGTGCTAGAGCCACCGTAGCTAACTCCCGAGCACGGCAACGTGCTCAGCACCCTTCCAGGAGCCGAGCGCGCCCACCCGTGCGACCTGCCGTGCCCCCTAGCGCCAACCCCGACCTCGCCGTGCTCCGGCCGCCGCCTTTGAGCTCGCCGCCGTCGATATACGTCGCCCCCGGCCTAACTGACCGCACCACTCGACGCGCGGGATCTTCAGCGTCACGTAGCTGCCCTCCGCCGTCTCTGGCTCCGCCGGCGACGAGCCGCGGGTCAACTCCGGCGAGTTGACCCGGGGTTTGACCCCCTGACGTGTGGGCCCAGGCGCCTGCTTGATTAGTGTTAGATTAGTTAGCGCTAATCAACTTAGCTAATTAGATAGGCCACTGACATGCGGGCCCCGCCCGGCTAACTAAGTTAGTTAGGGCTAACTAACTTGGTTAGTTGACTGGGTCACTGACCAGTGGACCCCACTGGTCAGGTTTGACCTGGTCGACGCCTTTGACCTGCCGACGTCACCCCGGCGTCATGCTGACGCAATATTCCTTTTCTGGAATTTAGTTTATTTTATAAATAATCAGAAAATTCCAGAAAATAGCTAAAACTTCAATAAATCATAGAAAATTAACCGTAACTCCAAATTAAATGTTTTATATATGAAAAATTATCAAAAAAATTCAAGGAATCCATCTGTACCATTTTCATGCATGTTAGAACAACTTATCACTACTGTTTAGAACAAATGAAGTGAATGGCATTTAAATAATCACATATGGAGTTTGAATTTTGAACTAGGATTCAAACCAACTCCATTTAACTTGTTGCTAGATGCATTAGCTCAAAACACCAGAATGTTGCCATGTCATAGCATGCATCATATTGTGCATTGCATTGATTGTGTTTCCTTCTGTTGCCGGAGTTGTTCCCCCCCTCGATAGACGTTGTATCGATGATGTGATCGTTGACACTGATGGAGACTCAATGTTATCTTCAGAAGTGCCAGGCAAGCAAAACCCCCTTGTTCATTCCGATAAAATCCTACTCTCTCGCTCCTGCTCTCTTTTACTGCATTAGGACAACACCGATTCATCTGTTACTTGCTGCGGTAGCTGAACCCCTTTATCCTTTGCATGACCTGTCATTGCCACAGTAAATAGATGAAACCCACTAGCATGAGTAGGAGTTGTTTGAGCCCTGATGTGCCTACTCATTCATGCTTGTTTGTCATGCCTGCTACTGCTTAGAGTTGAGTCAGGTCTGATTCATCGAGGATGATTCAGAGGCGTGTGAACATGTCCTACTGTGTGTGAGCTAAGTGTGTGAACACGATTTGGTAAAGGTAGCGGTGAGAGGCCATGTAGGAGTACATGGTGGGTTGTCTCATTGCAGCCGTCCTCAGGAACTGAGTTCTGTGTTTGTGATCCATGATTTAGCTACTACCATACATTGGGCCCTGAAATATGACCCCGCTCGACTTCTTATTCACCCTCGTCCTCTGTCCAGGAGTTGCAAGTAGTTTCTGGTGTTTGTAGTATGCTGGAGGCCGTGGACAGCGCTGACCGTAGGGGTGGGCTGTGATGCGGTAGGTACGTGGCACGGTGTACCGGATGCCCGTTTGGTATCTCGGGAACCCTGTTCACATCGTTTGGGGCTGTGAGCGAAACTCCGGCCAGATCTCCTCATGGATGGAACCCGAATAGGCGATAAACCTGGACTAGAGACTTGAGTGTTTAGGTAGGTCGTGGTCTACACCCACGTCGGCTTTCGCTTGAAGTCTGCCGAGCACATGTCGTGTGCAGACGCTAAGTGGTGGAAACATGTATGAAGCAGTACACCCCTGCAGGGTTAACATCATCTATTCGAATAGCCGTATCCGCGGTAAAGGACTTCTGGGTTGCTTATATCAGTTCATAGACAAGTGAAAGTGGATACTCTAAAATACGCAAGATAAGCGTGAGTGCTATGGATGGCGTTCTCGTAGGGAGACGGGAGCGGATCCATAGTGGTGTATTGATATGGTGAATATGTGGACTCGTGTGCGCCACCTCAAAAGAGTTACATTGCAGTCGTAGTTCAGGATAGCCACCGAGTCAAAGCTGGCTTGCTGCAGTTAAACCCCACCATCCCTTTGTTGATAATGATGCATATGTAGTTAGTTCTGATGTAAGTCTTGCTGGGTACATTTGTACTCACGTTTGCCTATTTTATGTTTTTGCAGAGAGACTTCGGTCTCGCTAGTAGTTCCGCGTGGACTTCGACGTTTAGCTTGTTACCTCAGCTACGATCTTGTGCCCTCGGCAGGATCTGGTAGATAGCCAGGCTTCTCAGCCTTTTTCATTTATAGATGTCTGTACCCAGACATGATAGCTTCCGCTTGTGCTTTGACTTGTATGCTCTGAGTGTTGGGTCATGAGACCAATGTTTGTAATATCTCGCTCCTCGGAGCCTATTGATTAAATACTTGAGTCGTAGAGTCATGTTGTGATGCCATGTTGTATTTGCACATATCGAGCATATTGTGTGTATGTTATTGAAATGCTTGGTATGTGTGGGATCTGACCATCTAGTTGTTTATCTTTAGTAGCCTCTCTTACCGGGAAATGTCTCCTAGTGTTTCCATTGAGCCTTGGTAGCTTGCTACTGCTCCGGAACACTTAGGCTGGCCGGCATGTGTCCTTCTTCGTTCCTGTGTCTGTCCCTTCGGGGAAATGTCACGCGATGAATACCGGAGTCCTGTTAGCCCGCTACAGCCCGGTTCACCGGAGTCCTGCTAGCCCAGTGCTACAGCCTGGATTCACTCGCTGATAACCGACACATTCGATGCTGGGTCATGGATGCCTGTCCCTGTAAGTCTGTGCCACTTTGGGTTTACGACTAGCCATGTCAGCCCGGGCTCCTTATCATATGGATGCTAGCGACACTGTCATATACGTGTGCCAAAAGGCGCAAATGGTCCCGGGCAAAGGTAAGGCGACACCCGTGGGAATACCGTGCGTGAGGCCGCAAAGTGATATGAGGTGTTACATGCTAGGTCGATGTGGCATTGAGTCGGGGTCCTGACAGTTTCATATCCCCCAAGCCAATTGTAACAACATGCTTTTCACAATCAATCCTAGCATTAACAGTATTCAAGAAGGGTCTACCAAATATATTGGGACAAAAGTCATCTTGTGGGGAACCAAGAACAAGAAAATCAGCAGGGTATTTAACTTTCCCACACAAGATTTAACTTTCTCTAACAATCCCAAATGACTTAATAGTATCCCTATTGGCAAGCTTAATTGTAATCAATATCTTCTAACTCAGCGGGTGCAATATCATGCATAATTTCATTGTATAAGGAAAAGGTATTGCACTAGCACTAGCACCGATATCAGATAATCCATGATAACAATGATCTCCTATTTTAACAAAAATAATAGGCATGCCTACAATAGGTCTATGTATCTTAGCATCTGGTCTAGCAATATTAGCAGTTTCGCCACAGAAATAAATAACATGCCCATCTATATTATCATCCAAGAGATCTTTAACCATAGAAATACTAGGTTCAACTTTAATTTGCTCAGGAGGTGTATATGTTCTACTATTACTCTTATGAACAACAGTTGAAGCTTTAGCATGACCCTTTATCCTAACAGGAAAAGGTGGTTTCTCAACATAAGTAGTAGGAACAATAGGATCATTATAAGTGATAGTCTTTTCTTCAACTGTAATAGGTGCAACTACCTTTACTTTAGTGGGAGGATTATATTAAAACCACTTCTCCTTAGGGAGATCAACGTGAGTAGCAAAAGATCCATAAAAAGCAGCTACTATCTCAGAGTCAAGTCCATATTTAGCGCTAAATCCACGAAAAGCATCGGTATCCATAAAAGATTTAACACAATCAAACTTAGGTGTCATACCTGACTCCTTACCATCATCGGATGTCACATCCCTAGCTCTGGTCTGTCTAGAGCTAGCATCTATTGTTGCATCATGTTTAAATTTTCTCAGAAACTTGAAATGGGGAAGACAGAACCCCCAGCACCCCTTTAAACCAACTAGGGTTTAATAAAATCATTTCCAATGAACCTGAAATGCCCTTATAAAATGTTCATCATATTTGCTTTGGTCTTAAACCTCTGACAAAAATGGTGCAAAAATTTCTAGGACATCCTAAGGTCACTGGATTAAATCATATGATATTTGAATTTGGGCATTTAAATGCGATTAAATTATTTAAATGTCCAAATAATCCCAAACTGAAATGTTTACTGTAGGATATATTCCCAACAGTGGTCATGGGCAGTTTCATGATTTTTGGGATTGATTTGGTATTTTAATTAAAGCCCTAAAGTTATAGAAGAATTAGAAAACAGAAATAAAAAGAAAAGGACAGAAAACCTACCTAACTTACCTGCAGCCCATATGGCGCGCCAGCTGGCCCAGCACTGTGCGGCCCACTGGCCCACAGTGCCAGTCATCACCTACCTTCCGCCAGGAGGACAACACGCGCGTGGCCGCCGCACGCGAGCACGCACCCCGCCACCTCCTGCTTGCCGCTTAGCCTTGGCCTCTTCGGGTGACGCCATGCGCTCCCTTCGACCCCCTCCCGCTCTTCCCCGTGCTCATCCCCTCCCCTAGACCTCTCTCTCTCACCCACCCGAATAGGTTCGTCGCCGCCGTTCGCCATCACCGCGGCCACCGCCTCCCCCTCGCCTCTCCTACATGCCCAGAAGCTCCACCACCGTCGCCTACGCCTCTCTGTCGACTCACGCGACGCCAAACGCCCTGAAGCGCCGACCCTGACCTCTTCTTCCTCCTCGGGTCGTCGAGATCGCCACTGTCGCCCTGCTCGCTCCCAGGAGCCGGGCACGCCCACCCGTTCGACCTACCGTCCCCCCTAGCGCCAATCCCGAACCTCGCCCGAACTCCAGCCGCCGCCGTGAGCTTGTTTCCGGCGAGCTCCGGTCACCCCGCGACCTACCGCTGCCTCTGCTGGATGCGCGGGCGAAAGGGCTATGCCCTGGTACCCTCAGCAAGACAAACCGCCTCTTGTAGCATGTTTCCAAGCAGCGCCGCCGTTGTTTTGGTCGCCGCCAGCGAGGTCCCGGTGACGCTGACGTGGCGCCATCATTAGGGGCTAATGACCCAGCTAATTAACCCTCTCTCACACTGATAGCTGGGTCCCACTTCCTAACTAAACACAATTTATTTTCTTTTAAAGTTTAACTAACCCCAGTGGGCCCACGAGTCAGCTTTGACCAAGCTGACGTGGCCGCTGACTGGGCCCACATGTCAGCGAGTCTAGCCAGCACCGTGACACTGACCAGTGGGACCCACTGGTCAGGTTTGACCCAAGGCAGCCCTGTTGACCTGCGGAGGTCAGCATGACCTAATGCTGACGTAGTAAACATTTTCTGGAATTAAAATAAATCAAAAATGATTTATAAATTTCAGAAAATGATCTAAACTTCTAAAAATCATAGAAATTCAACCGTAACTCCAAATGAAATAAGTTATATATGAAAAATGATCAGAAAAATCCAATCTATCCATCTGCACTGGTTTCATGCATGTTTAAGCAACTTAAACCTGCTGTTTATATCAAAACATGATAATGAACTTTATTAAGTCATAGTTTCAATTTGAACTTGAACCTTGGGTTCAAACTAACTCAAACCCATCTGAGTATAGTTGCATTAGCCCAACACACTCATTTTGCCATGTCATGATCATGCATCATATTGTGCATTGCATTGATTGTGTTCCCTTCTGTGTTGCCGGTATTTGTCCCCTCTCGATAGACGTGATACCGATGATGAGATCGATGACACCGATGAAGAGCTATACTATCTTCAGAAGTGCCAAGAAAGCAAAACCCCCTTGTTCATTCCGATACAATCCCACTCTCTCACTCCTGCTCTCTTTTATTGCATTAGGACAACGACAATTCATTTGTTACTTGCTACGGTAGTTGAACCCCTTTCCTCTGCATGACCTGTCATTGCCATAGTAAATAGAAGAAACCCACTAGCATGAGTAGGAGTTGTTTGAGCCCTGATGTGCCTACTCATTCATGCTTGTTTGTCATGCCTGCTATGCTTAGAGTTGTGTCAGGTCTGATTCATCAGGGATGAATTGGAATGTGATGAACATGTTCTACTGTGTGTGAGCTAAGTGTGTGAACACGATTCGGTAAAGGTAGCGGTGAGAGGCCATGTAGGAGCACATGGTGGGTTGTCTCATTGAAGCCGTCCTTAGGAACTGAGTTCTGTGTTTGTGATCCATGAAAAACTACTACCACTCATTGGGATCCTTAATTGACCCTCTCGGCTTCTTAACCACCCTTGTCCTCTGTCCAGGAGTTGCAAGTAGTTTCTGGTGTTTGTAGTATGCTGGAGGCCGTGCGCAGCGCTGACCCGAGGGGTGGGCTGTGATGCGGTAGGCACGTGGCACGGTGTACCGGGCGCCCGTTTGCTGTCTTGGGAACTCTGCACACATCGTTCGGGGCCGTATGTGGAAACCTCGGTCGGACTCCCTGCGGATGGAACTTGAATAGGCGATAAACCTGGACTAGAGACTTGAGTGTTTAGGTAGGCCGTGGACGACACCCTCGCCAGGCTTCTGCTTGAAGGTTGCCGAGATACATGACGAGTACATGGCGGTAAGTGGCGAGAGCGTGTGTGAAGAAGTACACCCCTTCAGGGTTAACATCATATATTCGAATAGCCGCGTCCACGGTAAAGGACCTCTGGGTTGCCTATACAGTTCATAGACAAGTGAAAGTGGATAATCTAAAATGCGCAAGATAAGCGTGAGTGCTATGGATGGCGTTCTCGTAGGGAGATGGCAGCGGATCCATATTAGTGTATTGATATGGTGAATATGTGGACTCGTATGCGCCATCTCAAAAGAGTTACTTGCAGTCGTAGTTCAGGATAGCCACCGAGTCAAAGCTGGCTTGCTGCAGTTAAACCCCACCATCCCCTTTGTTGATAATGATGCATATGTAGATAGTTCTGATGTAAGTCTTGCTGGGTACATTTTTACTCACGTTTGCCTAATTTATGTTTTTGCAGAGAGACTTTAGTCTCGCTAGTAGTTTCGCTTGGACTTCGATGTTTAGCTTGCTACCTCAGCTACGATCCTGTGCCCTCGGCAGGATCTGGTAGATAGTCAGGCTTCTCAGCCTTTTTCATTTGTAGATGTCTGTACTCAGACATGTTAAGCTTCCACATGTGCTTTGACTTGTATGCTCTGAATGTTGGGTCATGAGACCCATGTTTGTAATATCTCTCTCCTCGGAGCCTATTGAATAAATATTTGAGTCGTAGAGTTATGTTGTGATGCCATGTTGTATTTGCACATATCGAGCATATTGTGTGTATGTTATTGGAATGCTTGGTATGTGTGGGATCTGACTATCTAGTTGATTATTCTTGGTAGCCTCTCTTACCGGGAAATGTCTCCTAGTGCTTCCACCGAGCCTTGGTAGCTTGCTACTGCTCCGGAACACTTAGGCTGGCCGGCATGTGTCCTTCTTCGTTCCTATGTCTGTCCCTTCGGGGAAATGTCACGCGGTGTCTATCGGAGTCCTGTTAGCCTGCTATAGCCCGGTTTACTGGAGTCCTGCTAGCCAGCTACTACAACCCGGATTCACTCGCTGATGACTGACATGTTTGTTGCTGGGTCATGTATGCCTGTCCCTGTAAGTTAGTGCCACTCTGGGTTCTCGACTAACCATGTCAGCCCGGGCTCCTTGTCATATGGATGCTAGCGACACTATCATATACGGCGCAAACGGTCCCGAGCCTAGTAAGGCGACACCCGTGGGAATACCGTGCGTGAGGCCGCAAAGTGATATGAGGTGTTACATGCTAGATCGGTGTGGCATTGAGTCGGGGTCCTGACAGCTTTGGTATCAAAGCTTGACTGCCTGTAGGATTACTGTTAGTGTCAAAACCGACGGATCTCGGGTAGGTGGTCCCGAACTGTGCGTCTAGGCGGATGGTAACAGGAGACAAGGGACATGATGTTTTTACCCAGGTTCGGGCCCTCTCGATGGAGGTAAAACCCTACTCCTGCTTGATTGATATTGATGATATGGGTAGTACAAGAGTGGATCTACCACGAGATCAAGGAGGCTAAACCCTAGAAGCTAGCCTATGGTATGATTGTTCTTCGTCCTATGGACTAAAACCCTCCGGTTTATATAGACACCGGAGAGGGCTAGGGTTACACAGAGTCGGTTACAATGGTAGGAGATCTACATATCCATATTGCCAAGCTTGCCTTCCACACCAAGGAAAGTCCCATCCGGACACGGGACGAAGTATTCAATCTTGTATCTTCATAGTCTTGGAGTCTGGCCAATGACGATAGTTCGGCTATCCGGACACCCCCTAGTCCAGGACTCCCTCAGTAGCCCCTGAACCAGGCTTCAAGGACAACGAGTCCGGCGCGCATATTGTCTTCGGCATTGCAAGGCGGGTTCCTCCTCCGAATAATTCATAGAAGATTGTGAACACCAGGATAGTGTCCGGCTCTGCAAAATAAATTCCACATACCACCGTAGAGAGAATAACGTTTACACAACTTCAATCTGCTGACGTATTTCGTGGCACGACGTCATGCCACGGCCAGGCCTTTACTCGAATTGTTTTTATTGTTCCACCTCAGTGCGTTTAGTGAAGCGGTTTCCTGGGCACGTCTTATCAAAGCAGAGATCGTGTCCCCTTATTCCGGGATTCTCATCAATACGGACGTGGGTAACCCAACTGCGCCCGTTGCCACACCCCCTCCATCAAAGGCGAGTTCCAAACGGTCACGGGGACGGCTCTTAGCATTCTACCCCTTTATAATGAGACCAAGGCCTGTTCCTTTTCTTCGATCCTTAATCGAATCCGCGCCTCACCCTGAGTTCCAACACCCAAGGCTCCAGATTCGGGTGCTTCGGACCTTCGACAATGTCCGGCTCCGACCTACAGGGCTGGTGGATGCCCTCTTCTATCATGGAAGAGGATGTGCTAAAGCTGAGAGACGCCAGGTATCTAACCTGCGAGATTTTGCATAGGCTGCCCGCCCAAGGGTAAGTCATTCCCACCCCCGAGCCTGGCGAGAGCGTGGTGTTCATGTCTCACTTCCGTCGGGGTTTAGGCTTCCCGATGGACCCCTTCGTGAGGGGGCTCATGTTTTATTATGGGCTGGAATTCCATGACTTGGCTCCGGAGTCCATCCTCCACATCTCATCGTTCATTGTTGTCTGCGAAGCCTTCCTCCGCACTACCCCTCACTTCGGATTGTGGCTCAAGACCTTCGACGTGGAGCCGAAGATGATCGAGGGGCGACAGGCAGAGTGCGGAGGGGCAGTTATAAGCGAGAGGGCCGATGTTCCATGGCCCGAGGGCTCTTTTCAAGAGGAGCTTGGTTTGTGGCAACAGGAGTGGTTCTACATAATCGCTCCTAGGGGAACCAGACAGGTGGCGCCACCTGCCTTTCGCCCGGGCCCTCCACAGCGGCTGGCGTCATGGGTCAACAAAGAGCTTGACTGGGGCCGTCCAAGGACGTACCAATACAGCAGGGCCGGATTCGAGACCTCCAAGAGAGGGAGATCAATCTGGTCGTAGTGGCGCATGTTATGCTGATCCGGCGCCTTCTTCCCTGCAAACGTCGCCCTCTCCGGCTATGGGAATTCAATCCGGAGGGACTGCGAGCTCTACGCCACTTCATGGGTGCGACGCCCGTGGAAATGTATAAACTGTTCTTCGGATCACAAGAGATGTGTCCGGACTTGACCGAGGATGCCGGCCTAAGCTGCAATCGCCCGGATACTCAAGTAAGTAGTCCTGTGTCCGGACATACCGTCCGTTCATTTATCATAGATTTGCCTTTTAACCAGCTATCCCTTGAACAGGAGTGGATAGCGAAAGCAAAACTTATACAGTGTCCGGCCCCCCTCCCTGAGACCACACCGGATCCCGTGTTAGCCAAGATGCTGGAGGTTGCGCCGTCAGCAGAGGGCGAAGGGGAAAACAAGAAAACTATCGCCTCCGCTAAGGAGGCTCTCAAGAAAGGGGGGATCGAGAATCCCTCCCTCCAAGGGGAGAAGAGGACCGCCTCCGAAGATCCGGAGGCCAAGGCCTCAAAGTGGGGGAAGAAATCTTCACCGAAGGGTCCTGCGCCAGGAGAAGCCCCGGCCGCACTATTTCCCCAAGGGAATCAGCCCTCCAGCGAGCCGTAAGTAGAAAAGGGGAGTTTTGTAATAAGTGACATCCCTGTTTTTATTTCTGAGGATAACCGAAGTTCTTACCTTGTAGTTCGGATCTCAGCCCTTCTCAGCAGAGCTCATCTTCGGGGGATCTTTGTCCGGAGATGATGGAGAGCGAGACACCTCCATCTGCCGCACCGTCAGGCAGGGTGGATGACCCTGAGGTGTCGTCACGGAGGGTCTCCCAGAGTCCGGCGGGGCCGGAGAGTTCGGCACCAACTGGTGTACAGCCGGAGGAGCTGAAGGATCTGCTCGAGAGGGCGTCTATCTCAGAAGATCACCATACATTAATGAGTACGGTGATTGAAAAGATTTCATCCGCTGAGAGCGGGTTGCATGAGGCCGTCAGAAGTTTACTGACGGGGTTTGAGGTACGTAAAAATGATATACCTTTTGACAGTTTTGCACATAGAGTGCGCCCTTTATAGATAGTAGCCCCTGAGACTCGGTACGTTGTCAAAAGCGACAGCATGCCGAGGATCGTAATCTCAGTTATAAGATGTCGCCCTTCCTATTCAGGTGGCGGGGCGTTCGGTGGCCAGCCGGACTGATAGAGTTGCCGAACTGAAGCGGCAACTTGACGTTGCGGATGCGGACATCGCGCTGGCCAATAAACGAATTGACGAGTCACAAGGTATGTGGCTTCTCCGCGAACACCTTTGTAAGGGGGCTTGATGCCCGTGCCTTACAACATGTATGCTTGTTGCAGATGGCGCCGCTGCTATTGAGGACCTTCGGGCGGAGCTTGCCCGAGCCAAGGAGCAAGCCAGAAAAAGTGATGTGGCTGCCTCAAAGGCGGCCGAAGAGGTAAAAGCCGAAAAGGCTGCTCACTGCCGAAGCAGGGAGGAGATGGCCGAAATGACCGTGAAGTTGAAGGATGCTACCGACCGCTATGAGTTTCTTGAAAGAGAACGCCGAGCGGAGCAAGAGGACCTGAAGAAGGCCACTGCCGAAGCCAAGGATGCCCGCTCCGCGATGAGGGCTATAAAGGAGGAGCTGCGTCATGCTGGGGATATTGCGGCTGGAAAGCCCTTTCTGCTGCGTAGGAAGTTCACGGACCCAAAGTATGCTCAGTTGGGCCAGTTGTGGGGTGCGGAGGATGCCTATCTGAATTTGGCGGCGAGTGCGGCGGACGCAGTCGTGCACTTCCGAAGCCAAAAGGATCACGAAATGGAAGAGCTTTTTTGGTCTCAATTCCATAATCCCGAGCGTCCACTTCCGTTAACCGATCGGTTGGCTGAGTGGGCTGAGCTGAACAGGTTGTCCGGTCTTGCCATGAAGGATGTCGTGGCTCATATGTGGCCGAAAAGGCCCATGCCGAAGAGTTATTTTGGCTTGGTGCAGCAGTTCCTTGATGCGGTGCCGCATATCAAGGCGATGAAGCGGTCGGCCTGCATAGAGGGTGCACGGATGGCTCTTGCCCATGTCAAGACATACTGGGCAGAAATGGAGGCCACCAACGTTGCATCCCGGGATTCAGACAGGAGCCGATTACCCGTCGAGCACTATTTTGGGGAAGTCCTGCAGGGCACTCGTTTGATAGAGTCACAGTGCTCGAAAGACCTTATGTTCAAATGACATGCATGATTTGTAAAACCATATTTATGATATAAGGGTTTTTTATACTTGTGCATTCAAGTATGGAAGTACCTCCTGTGCTGCCGTTAACGTATATGTATATATAACCTGAAAGATGGCAGTCTTCGGCTTCATCCCCACGCACATGGTGCGGGGGTGTTTGCAAAAAAGCGCATTTTCACACTTAATCCAACGTCTTGGTCCTGTGAAGGAGGTGATAGCGTAGTAAACTAGGAAACCAGACTATAATGCTTTATCACTTTCACTTAGCCATAGGAGTTCGATGGTGGGGCTATTATATAGCCCCTAGGGGCACCGCGCTCTCTGAACTCGGGGCGCATGTGTGCCTGACCGGGAAACGGTCCTTTGTCAAAGCGGAGGAATTCTAAACATTCCGGTAGTCGATCGAGTGGTTGACCAGTCTCTCACTATATCATGACAGTCAGTTTTCGGCTTTCTCTACTGAGGTGCTCACCCGGCTGAACCGGGGCACAATTGCAGTAGTTCTCTTGGTGCCGCGTTAGCCGATAGAGCGGAACGTAAGGCAGCAAAACACAGGAGCCGGGCAAACCCAACATTTGACCAAAGACATGATTCGGAGCTAATGCATATAAGGCCTAACTCGAGACGCCCAACACTCCCTGAGGTATTCGGTCTTTATGATAACGGGCAGAACAATGCCCTAAGCCCCCAGTGTCCAGGTACGCGCGAAACTTCTGACGCGGCCGATGCCAAAACACCAGCCTCCTCCTCGGTTATGGTAAGAAATCGGGGGATGTGTATCAACAAGAGACAGTAAAAAAGGTTTACGCAGGGTCTTAATCTGAAAAGAATCCTTGTAGCGGGTCCCTGCTGCACGTCTGCGCCTGTGTCTCCGTTGTGCTATATCCTGGACGGGTGTAGCACGTTGTTCATATGTGAAAAGAGAAGAACTTAGTTTGGAAAAAGAGCGTGCGAGAAAAATGTATTTAAAACAGAGTACGATTTAAAAATGAATAAAATTGAGCTTTATTGGCTCTCATTGTTCATGCGTGCAGCCCCTTGTAAAGGGGTACGCGGATAGTAAGCCCCTTGTTTATTTATACCGGACTCGTCTAACCGTGTCCGGGGTCTGAATGACCTGTTTTAGGAGCTTTGATCAGCAAGCCGGATTAGTGTGTGGCTGTCAAGGCAGTCTCACGTTCTTCCGCGGTCGAGGAACACTCGAAGTTACCCTTTAATGAGATGATACCACGTGGACCAGGCATTTTAAGTGTAAGAGACGCGTAATGCGGTATTGCGTTAAAGCGGGCGAAAGCTTCGCGTCCCAATAGTGCTTGATGGCTACTTTTAAATGGGGCGATATGGAAGATTAGCTTTTCGCGACGGAAGTTGTCGGATGAACCGAACACAACTTCTAGTAGTAAGGAGCCCGTACAATTGGCATAAGGGCCTGGCGTCACTCCTTTAAAGGAAGTGTTGCTATGGCGAATTTTGGTAGGGTCTATCCCCATTCTGCGGATTGTGTCCTGGTATAGCAGGTTTAAATCACTGCCGCCATCCATTAGGACTTGTGTAAATTGTAGTCCGTCGATTATAGGATCCAATATCAAAGCAGTCCATCCTGCGTTTCGAATACTTCTGGAGTAATCCTGATGGTCGAAAGTAATTGGTTTTGACATCCAGTTTCGGGACTCCGCTGGGGTGGACCGTGCGGCACATACTTTAGTAGGTGCCGCCCTATTTTTCCTTGTTATCACTTGAAGTGAATTTACTGTTTTGACTTCTTGTGGGAAATTCTTTTGTTTTCCGGTGCTCTGCTTGTGGGGTTCGTCATCGTCCTCACTTGGTGTGTCGAGCCCCTTGTGTTCGGCGTTAAGTCGGCCGGACTGCTTGAAGACCCAACAATCTCTGTGGGTATGGTTTGCAGGCTTCCTGGGGGTACTGTGGATTTGACATATCCTGTCCAAGATTTTGTTTAGGTTGGATAGTTCGTCACTTTTGTCCTTAAGAGGCAGTGTTTTGCTGTTCGGCTGAGAGCTTTTGAACCACGCGTTGACTGCCGTGCTCTTTGGGCCATTTTCCTTAGTCCGGCGCTGGTCTTTTCTGCGTCGTGGTTTCCCATTTCCATCCCTGACCTCGGATGTACTCGGGTCGCTGGTGCTGCATCTTGCCAGCCAGCTATCTTCTCCCGCGCAAAAGCGGGTCATGAGACTTGTTAGTGCGGCCATTGTCCTTGGCTTTTCTTGGCCGAGGTGTCTGGCGAGCCATTCGTCTCGGACGTTATGTTTGAAGGCTGCTAAGGCTTCGGCGTCCGGACAGTCGACTATTTGGTTCTTTTTGGTGAGGAACCTGTTCCAGAATTTGCGGGCTGACTCTCCGGGCTGTTGAGTTATGTGACTTAAATCGTCTGCATCCGGAGGGCGGACATAAGTCCCCTGAAAATTTGCCCGAAACGCATCCTCGAGCTCTTCCCAACTTCCAATGGTATTTTCTGGGAGGCTTTTGAGCCAATGCCGGGCTGGCCCTTTGAGCTTGAGGGGTAGGTATTTTATGGCATGGAGATCATCTCCTCTGGCCATATGTATGTGTAGGATGTAATCCTCAATCCAGACTCCGGGGTCTGTTGTTCCGTCGTATGCCTCTATGTTTACAGGCTTGAATCTCGCTGGAAATTCATGATCCAGTACCTCATCGGTGGAACATAGGGGGTGTGCAGCGCCCCTGTATTTAGGTGTACCGTTATTTTCAAACACTCGACGTGTTGTGTTGCTCCCTGGAGCCTTCTTTCTTGGCCCATAGATGGACCTGACCGAGCCATCCTTTTTGCGAGGATCCTTATGTGGATCGTGTGCCGGCTTGTGTGCGGTGCCGCTTGCCGCTCTTTGCTTGTCATGTGGTCATCTATCTGACCAGGCAGCCTCTTTGTTTTTTGACTGTGGGGGCTCTACGGCCTCCTCATTAAATTTGGGCAACAGCTTGCGCTTAGGGTAGCTCTTTGCTTGGTGACTATCGCCGTATTTGTCTGCGGTCTTGAGTACTTTGCTCCATCTCATTCTGAGTACGTCTTCCGCTATTTTGAGCTTCCGCTTATGTTTCTTCAAACTTCTTACAGTGGCGATGAGCCTTTTGTGGAGGTTCTTATGCTCCGTTGATGTGTCCGGCGTGAGATCATCTGGACTGTTGTTTTCGCCGGGGATGGGTTGCTTGTCCAATTCATCCTGTTCGGACGGTTGCTTGGTGGCATGTTCATCGTCCACTGGTTCGCCCTACTCTACGGCTGGGTCTGTATGGGTGCTGTTGTTATCGAGGCGGGACTTCGGGCGGCGCTTGCGTCGCTGTTTTGGCTGTTTTTCGGGGGAATTATCCTTCGCAGCGTCCCGTTGTTCCTCGTTATCGCTTCCTTTTGGTGTACCCACCATGTATACATTGTGAGTTGAGGTGGCTTTCCACTGCCTTGTGGGCGCTGGTTCTTGGTCGTCTTCGGCATCGTCGTCCATACCGTCGATATCTTCGGAGTCGAAGTCTAGCATGTCGGTTAAGTCGTCGACAGTGGCTATGAAGTGGGTGGTGGGTGGGTTTTTAATTTCCTCGTTGTCCGCATCCCAACCGTCCTGGCCATAATCCGGCCAAATCTCTCCTGATAGAGAGAGGCGCCTTAGCGCATTCAGGATGTCGCTGAAAGGCGAGTGCTGAAGGATGTCCGCAGCGGTGAACTCCATGATCGGCGCCCAATCGGATCTGATTGGCAGAAGCGTGGAAGGTTTGGGGTCCAGAGAAGAATCCGGCACCTCGGAGTCACAAGCTTTACAAGGGACAGGGTCGGTATTCGGCTCCATCGCCGTAGAGGTGGCAGCCCCTGAGGCGGTGTCTAGCCACCCATCCTCGATCGGCGCAGTCGGCTCCGAGTTAAGGGTTGGAGCGGATTCTTGTGCGGCCTCCAGGGCACTGTCCAGCAGTAGAGCTAAATCATGCCCATGATGACAGAGCGGCGCGCTCGGCTATGGCTCGAATCCATTGAAGATCAAGTCTCCGTGGATGTCGGCCGTATAGTTCAAACTTCCAAATCTGACCTGATGGCCAGGGGCGTAGCTTTCGATCTGCTCCAGATGGCCAAGAGAATTGGCCTGCAGTGCAAAGCCGTCGAACACGAAGATCTGTCCGGGGAGAAAAGTCTCACCCTGGACCGCGTCGTTGTTGATGATCAAAGGAGCCATCGGGCCTATGGTGACGACACAGAGGAACTCTCAATGAAAGCACCAATGTCGGTGTCAAAACCGGCGGATCTCGGGTAGGGGGTCCCGAACTGTGCGTCTAGGCGGATGGTAACAGGAGACAAGGGACACGATGTTTTTACCCAGGTTCGGGCCCTCTCGATGGAGGTAAAACCCTACTCCTTCTTGATTGATATTGATGATATGGGTAGTACAAGAGTGGATCTACCACGAGATCAAGGAGGCTAAACCCTAGAAGCTAGCCTATGGTATGATTGTTCTTCATCCTATGGACTAAAACCCTCCATTTTATATAGACACCGGAGAGGGCTAGGGTTACACAGAGTCGGTTACAATGGTAGGAGATCTATATATCCGTATTGCCAAGCTTGCCTTCCACGCCAAGGAAAGTCCCATCCGGACACGGGACAGAGTCTTCAATCTTGTATCTTCATAGTCTTGGAGTCCGGCCAATGACGATAGTTCGGCTATCCGGACACCCCCTAGTCCAGGACTCCCTCAATTACCAATCCAAACTAGTCGAATTTGAGTCTAGAAATTCTTTAGTTATATAAGGGAATTGATTGTGGGATGGAACGTAAGGCTCTTTTTACTCCTTTACCTTATGACCTTCTGATCTGAGTCATCCTATCTTTCCTACGGGGTTAAGGAACTAGGCTATCTCCTCTTTCTATCAGGATCACGTGTTACTAATTTGTAGACTTGTAAGATTGTTGGACTTAAGCCTCGTTTCAGTTCCTATTACTTCCGTGTATTCATAGCTGGCCTCAGATTCTTGATATTGTGCTTCTGAGTGGTTATGCCACCAGTTTGCAGGATGTCTTAAATCCTTTTGAGCATTACAACTGTTATGCTGTCCGAGTCATCCCAGGTTTCTAAACAATCTGATGCACTTGCAAATCCCTTCCCTCTGGTTTTGATGTTCCTTTGGGCCAGGTTAATCACACTAATTGCTGAGTTGAGGTGTTCTATTGCCTCGACATATATGTTGGAGTTCTTATTATGACCCTAGGTGTCTTAGGGGATCATCTAGTAATCTAGCCATGATTTGTGTCTCAGTGTGATGATTCTGGCCTTTATTCTCGAAAGCATCCCGTGATTCCACTTAGTAGTAGATATTCTACTCCTGGTTTTTTGAACCCGAGATTCACCCTACTTACCTCGTGTTGATAGTGTTTTTCTCGTTCCTTAGGTTATTAGTAACCTTTGCGATAGTCCTCGATGTCCGTGGTAAATCCTTCTTCCAATACCATGAACCAATATGGCAGAAATTCCTCGCAGAACTGAAAGATCACAACCAGAGTGCTCTTGACGTGTTCTCGATTCTATGTTGTTACTCTGCCAATTCTACCTTTCTGCATGAAACCTGTTGAACCTGGTTCGACATACTAATCTATGCATCCACAACTCAGAAAGTTATATGTCCCTTGAGTTGTCTCTCCTTAGTTGTCTTCTGGCCCTCGTCTATCAATTGATAGTCAAGAGTATGAGTGCATTCGTTCATCGATACCTATTACTGTTATGGTACGTCAAGTCATACTATTCTGGAATGACTAGGAGAAACAAACTCCAGTACCTCATCCATATCCAGGATTGGGTCAAAGTAGTTGTATTCCGCAGATCAAAATGCAATCAAGCTTTTGATCCCTTCTACCCGGAAGTGTTACCCTCTTTACGTCAGGATCGTCATGAGAATTGCACTATCCCTTATGAATTCTTGACGCAGTAATACTTCTTGCCATCATTGTTCATTCCTCGGTTTCTGTGTTATTGAAACCGGAATGCCGACAAGTGAATCGTGGTGTGTGAAATCAATACTCCTAGCAACTCTATTGCTTGGTAGTTAAGTGGAAAATAACCTCATTCCTAGCGAGTTGATTTTTGAATCATCACCCTAAGGTTGATCGTGCCCCCTAGTCCTTATTTCCGGTGCACTCTTCGATCAGTGCGTTAGGATTATGTCAATCCCTTGCTCTTTTGATCATATCGTCTTGCCCTGAAAAGCAAGATTGTTCCCGAGCTTAGTAACGTATCGATGGTTCGTGATTTTCCGAATATCTTCTCGGAAGTATCACCAGGTCGTCACCTGACCGCTATGTTGAGTTGGTGATCAAGCTGGCTTTCGTAACCACCCTTTCTCCAAGAATCTATATTGGATACCCCTGAGCTAGTTGGTTAAGCTAAACAACAACTTGGAGAGTTGGAAGATAAAAGCTTGTCCGACTCAGTTCATTCCAAAGGGATGACTTTGTGTGTGTGCGTTTGAAGAAAGATGATATTCATCGGTTGATCCTCGTGATCAGTTGTTGTGTCTATTGTCATGTCAAACTTTGATTTGAGAGTGGGCTATCGTCAAATCAAATCAGAACCAACGATGTTTGTATTTTTGTCTTACTCGTGGTTTTTCCTCGAGCATACACCATTACATCTTTTGGTCTGACCAATGCTATCACCGTGTTCACATAATTGTGGAATTCCATTTATATGGAAACTTGGATGAATTGTTGTTGAGCCCATCGACAACATCTTTATATCCTTCATGATTTGTTGAATGTTAAGCTAGTGTTGGAAACTTTTGAAAGCATCTCTTCATGCTAGTTCATGAAGCATATGCTCGGATGAAAGAAGTGACTTCCTCTAATTCATGTACATTTGATGCAAGTCGCCGTTGTGAATACAAGAAAGTCAATGTTGCTTCCTTTGGAATCATTCCAAATCAGTCATGCACATGTGCAAAGAATTCTGTGGTTTGAAGACTTGCAACCTTCACTCTATATGTATCCCTAGCACACCAAGCCACTGATTGATTTGTTCAAGGAGAAGAAGTTCCTTCTTAAGAATCATGACTTATGCTAGGACTTCGCTATCGTCGTTGATGGTTCCCACCTTAACTCGGTAGTGTTTTATTATAAGACTACTGTGTGGTCATGCTTGTCTCGGATAACGTGTTCACTTGTTGTAGCAGAACCAGCTCATGTTTTGGAGCTTGCTATCGCGGTCCATTTCCCAAGAATCTCGCAACGCCATCTCATCGATTTGTGTTGCAAACTTTCATTTTTATTCTAGACTTGACGAGTCTGGAATATTTTGACACCAACCAGATCTGAATCTCAGGCAGATATGATGATTGGAACGTTTCCCAAGAACTACAATATTGGTCTCTCTGTAACCCAGTAAAGTGGATGTCGTGGCAAACAAACCCAACCGGAAGACCCATTATTGTAGTATCTTGATTGAGGAAGTTGGCCACCTCCTCATGAGGATTTCGTAGGATTTACCTCCATAGTTATTCCTTATGGATTCTTGAGCTCCTGAAGTCTGACCTTTTACTTGATGTTCTAGATATCAAACCATATCTATGAATGGGATACGCTAGCACATCAAGGAGAACATTAGAAGCGGAGTGCTAAATGTCTCTCGGTCGATCATCCAGATTTTGTCCCCTTGGCCTCGCTAAGGTGAAATCTGAGAAAGTGTTATCTTCCTTTGTATCTGCATCCTCCACCGGTATTCGTCATGGTAGTATGTTGTGCTACCAAGATCCTTGACACGGATATTGGTAAAACCTTGATGAATATGGAAATGCTCAAGTTCTTCAGAGCACGCGCAAGCACTAGGTGTTATCACCAGCATTAATTAGGATTGCTCCCAGTTTTCTTTGATTATGCTATAAATTTTCAACAGTGGACTCACTCTCTACTTCTGAGTTTCTCCCCAGTTACCAGAATCATTCCTTGCACTGTCTTCAACAAGGTAATCCACATCATCCATACTAGTCTGGGTATGTCATTCATCTGGACTCCTTCAAATGATCGATTATGATTTGCCTTAAGCTGGTATAAAGAGATTCAATGATCTCTGAATCAAAAGTAATTCTTTTTGCCGCTTAAGGTAACAATTCTACGAGTCACCTCCTCTGAGATGTCTCGCTACGGTGTCATGGAAACTCAACCCCTCGCTACATTGACAACCGTTCAACACCTTCTTAAGTGTGGATTTTTTGACTACCTAGCGATCCCTCGTCATCTGTTTCACTACATTCCTTTGGGTAGATGCTTCGTGTCTCGGCTTGAGAGATGTTGCTATGTCTCATTCCGTGAGTTGATCCTAAGTTGTTCGACCTTTGATAACATTGATCCTTTTAGAGTCTTTCTTTCCCTCTCGTTGTCATGTTAGTTGGAGTTCTCAGAGCAAGACATCGAGACCATGATAGTGATCAAATCAATGTTCTTATGTAGTGTAACCTGGATCGTGAAGATTGTGTTATTTTGCGTTCCCCCCTCCATCTTACTCTACGCTTGAATCTCGGGACGAGATTCTTGTTTAGTGGGGGTGAGTTGTCACATCCCTAGCTCTAGTCTGTCTAGAGCTAGCATCTATTGTTGCATCATGTTTAAATTTTCTCAGAAACTTGAAATGGGGAAGACAGAACCCCCAGCACCCATTTAAACCAACTAGGGTTTACTAAAATCATTTCCAATGAACCTGAAATGCCCTTCTAAAATGTTCATCATCTTTGCTTTGGTCTTAAACCTCTGACAAAATTGGTGCACAAATTTCTAGGACATCCTAAGGTCACCGGATTAAATCATATGATATTTGAATTTGGGCATTTAAATACTAGTAAATATTTTAAATGTCCAAATAATCCCAAACTAAAATGTTTACTGTAGGATATATTCTCAACAGTGGTCATGGGCAGTTTCATGATTTTTGGGATTGATTTGGTATTTTAATTAAAGCCCTAAAGTTATAGAAGAATTGGAAAACAGAAATAAAAAGAAAAGGATAGAAAACCTACCTAACTTACCTGCAGCCCATCTGGTGCCCCAGCTGGCCCAGCACTGTGCGGCCCACTGGGATACCCGGGCGAGCTGTGCTGCGAACCGCCTATCAGCACCTTTATAATGGGATTGCTGCTCTCGCATCCGGATATGTCATCCAAGTCCTCATGTAAGGAGGCAAACAAATCAAGGATGGGCTCATCGGGCTTGATCATCGTGATCTGTGGGGCCGCAACCTGAAGGGCCATTGCGTGCTTGATCCAACGCTGGAGCCGCGAGCGCCCGGAGCACTTGCGATGGCGGACAACTGGGCGGGGAGGTGCCAACTGGTACGAGGCCGACAATTGACAAAGAAGAACGCGAAGGTACTCATGCGGAAGTGCACTGCACCGTGAATGGGCAGCACCTCGACGTCTAGTGGGGCCTCCTGGGGCCACGCCGAACGTCGGTGAAAGATGAAGATGCCGAAACGGATCTCGTCGTCAAGCGTCGGTCCGTTGCCAAAAATCATGGTGAAGATGGAAAAATTGCAACTGTGCCGTAAGTCGCTAGACGCTTGCCCCATGGTGGGTGCCAGCTGTCGTGGGTGTAAGTCTGATAATAGTGTATAGGGGTAAGAATTGGAGGGCATAGCCTAGCTACGACACAATTGTTACATTCAGAGTTATGAGTTGGGGCCCCTCATGGTGGAGGTAATAGCCCTACGTCTCGGTGCTCTGGAGCTGTTTTGCTGGAGTGTATGGCTTACAGAAGATATGTGAACCCTGTCCTGGAGCAGGGGAGGATTATATAGAGTTTGCCCTCGCCCATGAGTGCTGCCGTTACAAAGGCTTTAAGGGCGCAAGTTACTGGTAATGGGCGCACTAATTACATTTGATGAGGGCGGACACACATCTTGACCGTTGTGATCCCAGGGAGCCTCCTGGTCTTCTCTTCCGAGTGTTGATAGGTTCTCCGAGTGAAGTGGTCCGGTTGAGTGGAGTGCTATCTTTCGAGTGATTAGTGACTTCCAAGTGACCATCAGGTTGTAGAGTATTTGAATGCTGGTCTGGCCCTAGGGCATAGTGTAAGGTGTATGGTGTCCTAGGGTAGGGTCTGTAGGTCAGGCCTGTTACCCTACCCATAGTACATGTCCCCATTAATTATGAAAGCATGTTTAGATGCATAATATCTGTTTTATCCTTTTCCAGTTCGCAACGTCTCCACATCTGTGACCCGGTCGAGGATGATGGGCTCCCTCCGCCTTCCATGGCGGAGAGCAGATCCGCCGAGTGCACCGTTCCCCCTCTGCCCTTGACGGGTTGGCGGAAGCAACATCGCGTCCGGCCCCTACCGCTGACTACATGGGGGCGGGTGTCGGGAATTCCTTACCCGAGGTATAGACCTCGACCACCGAGGACCACGGGGAAGAAATCCCCATGGTCATAGAGGACGTGCTGGGCTGAGGTGAACCCTCGGCCCAGATGACTTCGGAGCTGTCACAACAGACGGAGGTCTCCACCCCTGCCACCATGAAGGATGGACTGGAGGTGGCTCCACCTACCCCTCCTACCACAGGGCAGGTCCACAAGTGGCCCGAGGAGATGGAGGCAGCCATAGCAGGCTCCTCCATTACGGAAGAGCATTGTGCCTTTATCGCCACAGCGTTGGGGAGCTTCTGGTCCATAGAGGCCAGAATACATGAGATTTCAAGGATCTCCTCAGTGGCTTCGTGTTATGTCTCATATATCCCTACTTTCCTCTATCATATGTTAGCTTAGTTTGATATCCGCTCCTTCCAATAGCCCTCTCCGAACATTGATTGAAAGGCAATATCCGAGGACTAAAAAAGGGTCCCACGTATGAATGCGTAGTGAGCAGTAGCCCCTGAGCCCCAAGTCAGTTTCGAGGAACTGACTTGGGGTTCGATCTATATGTGTTTATAAAATCAAAGATGTAGTAGCCCCCGATGCTCTAATCAGGTTTGAAAAGTCCGAATAGAAGATCAAAACTGGTGTTTGGAGGCTAATAATTTAATGTGTGTGTAGGCCTCGACTTCGGCTCCGAACTTCGTCTTCGAAGAGATAGCGAAGATGAATTGGAAGCTGAAGCAGTCCAAAGGACCTCGATATAATGCAAAAGCAGATCAAAAGTCCCCAAGGTAAGCAAAGAGTTCAATACGGTGAAAATGTAACTTTCGTATTTGCTTTGAACTTGGCATGATGTCGAGCTTGTATATTTAGAGCTGCGACTATAGAGCTTGAGGCCCTCAAGGCCAAGCTGCAAAAAGCTCGGCAAGTGGCTTAGCAACAGAAAGTTGTAGCAGCGAAGGCCAGCAAAGAGATGGTCGAAGAAAAGGTAGCACGTGGCAAGGACCAGGATCATGTCCTCGAGGTCGAGGACAACCTAAAGGGGGTGTACCTGGAATGCGACACCCTCTAGGAGGAACAGAAGAAATTGTCCTCCAAGCTCGAGAAGCTAAGATCGACACATGCCGAGGTCCAGACCCAGGCCCGAGCAGATCGCGAGGTGCTCCAGCAAGTGAGGAGAGATCGTTGCTAGTAAGCTGCATTTCCTTTAGTATGTTTTGGTCGCAATGGGTCCATAGAGCTCACTAAAGTATGGCGATCCACAGAGGCCTTTGCGGACCTACCGAGGAGTACGCCTGACGCCGATCGTCACTTCAATGCCTAGGAGGGCCACGCCATTGAGAGGGCGTTTTGGTGACAGTTCCATGCATCGTCGCATCCACCACTACTCAACGATCAGATGAAGGAGCTGATGGAGCTCTATCGCATGGCAAGGCCGGCCATGAAGGACCTCTGCATCCGCCTCTGGCCAGCTGAGGCACTGCCATCCAGCTTATTTGGCCTAGTGGCTCGACTTATAAGACACCGCACCCCAAGCTTTGTGCTGGAAATGGTCCGCATGCCTGGAGGGTGCCCAGTTGGTGTATGCCTGCGTGAAGACCCACTATCCTCGCATTGATGCGACGACAATGGCTTTGGGGCCGCCGGTCGGGAAGGCCCGGACTCCATAGGAGTTCATGGCCTAGGTGATGGAAGGTGCGTGGATCACCAAGCCCCACTACGGCCAGAACACCTTGTATTTTAGCTTGTACTTCAGGATGTAGAAGTTTGAATGATGTACAGAGAACAGGATTTTGGTTTGGTTTAAATGAGTTCGACTTTATATTTTGACATGTGTGTTATGTTTTTTTACTCTGTGTGACCATTTTGATACTGAAAGTGATTAGTCATCGGCTTCCTCCCCGTTGTACATGATACAAGGGGTGTTTCTACAACACCTGTAACCCTTAGCCAATGTCTTGGTTCCCAAAGGCGGTTCGTGCATATAGAAACTAGGCAATCAGACTATATTGGTTTTATAACATTCACTTAGTCATAGGAGCTTGACTGTGGGAGCTAGTGACTGGCCCCGGTGTGTGAAGTGTTCGGTCCTAGCCAAGGTTTAAACCATTAGCCACTTCGGCTCATTTTAAGAAGAGCACCTCGTTTAACATAGATGACCTCCATTGATCATAGTTTAACATAGTCATCAGATTGCCGACCAGTTTACGCTTACCAAGAGGTTCAGTTTTTGGCTTTCTCCACTGAGGCGCTTTACCATCCAAGCTGGAAGCGCAATCACAGTGGTTCTCCCTTTACACTCTTAGCCGAACAAGTGAAAACGTAACAGGTTAAAAATAGGAGCCGGGCAACCCAACTATTGACCAAAATCATGGTTTGAAACTAGTTCATATAATGCAACATTTGAGGCGCCGAATAAACAGTTTGGACTTTAACTTAAAGCGAGATTTGAAATCTGTGCCCCCGGTCGATAGCCGAGTTCAAGAAAGCGTCTATATCGCGACAGACATGTTTGGCTCAGAAGCAAGTAAGACAAAGGACATACATGGATATATGCGTAGTGACCACAAAAGGTTTGTATTTCCTTTATTTCATATGGTCGAGCAGTACATGCCGAGCTTTATCAAAGAAGCTCTAAAAGATACATTTATAAGGAAAGAAAAAAGGGGGAGGAATTTAAACAGGGTGGCTATGCTTGGGTTTATAGCCCTAGTCCTCCATGCCACGCATCTGTGATTCTGTGCTGCTTTACCAGTTCATCCTCGTCTACGATGAGATTAATGTGTGCGGCCTACACATTCGCCTATCCTATGCTTTATGCATTCAAGAAGTAGATCCCTTGAAGAGGTTGTAACTGCCGCACGATGGTTTAAACCATGTAGTTGTGCTACTCCTGTTGGGCCTTTGACAATGTCGTGTAGGTGTGCAGGTCCTCGGGGTGAGCGTCGGCGGGTTAAGCCGATCAACGCGTCCTACGTGTTATGCTCCTCGCCCTCCCATGGAATTTTGAGTGTGAAGTTGTGCACCCTAGGGACATAATCCTCAGCCAAAGGGAGAGAAACGAGGAGCACGTATCCCTATTTAGGGTGAGTGATCGGCTATCCAAGGTCAGTAGGTGCACCCTGGTTGCGCTTTGACATGCGAGGTGTACCTTTTCCAAGCAAAGTACAAGCTGCCCCCTCTAACACCTAAACCTCGACCGCAAAAGCTACGGTCTGCTCCTCCGTTCCGAGGGAGCATTCGGTGTTACCATTGACTATAATTACACCGTTTGGCCCCGACATCCATCTTTAGCTTTAAATATGCATAGTGCGGGACCGCGTTGAAGCGAGCGAATGCAATTCGCCCGAGCAGTGAGTGGTAGCACTACAAAAAAAGACACATCCGTGACATTTTGGGCCGAACGAATTTTTTTCCTATCATACTTATGACACTTCTATGACGATAATTGTGACAAAACCTGGTATCATCATAGATGTGGTGGGCTCCTACTTCTATGACAAAAAATCATGACAGAAAATGGGCTTTTCCTCCTGGGCGAGCCGGAGACGCAGCTGCATGACATTCTTTGGGCCGTCCATGACGGAAAAAACCGTGGTAGAAGGAAGGGCAAGGAAAATATTGGGGTGTTCCAGGTTACGGTGGGTGGTCAGGGATGAGCGATGCACGGAGGCTTGCGCATTTATCTCATACACACACGCGCGTGCGTGCGAGGCATTGGGCTCTAACTGAACACAAGCGAGGCATTCGCCTACTGAACCTGAGCGATTGCACTGCTGGCTACACATTACTGAACCTGTGCGATCGACCGATGGCTGTTAACTGAACCTGATCGAGCGATTCCTTCGCTACTGCTGCTAACTGAAGCCGATCGATGCTGCCTCTGGATGAACAGTGAGCGTTGCTGGGGGGGGGGGGTTGGATGAATAGTTCCTGGTGGGGGTTGAATGAACAGGACCCCGTGGTGTTGCCGCTGGATGAATAGGACCCCGATCGATCGAGCCGGTTGGGCTTGGATGAACATGGCCCCGTGGAGGGCTGGATGAACAGGACCCCATGGAGGGAAGGTTAAATAGTAGCCGGTGGAGGGCTGGTTGAACAGTAGCCGATGGAGGGCTGGATGAACAGTAGCCCGTGGAGGGGTGGTTGAACAGGACCCCGTGGAGAGGGCTGGCTGAACAGTAGCTAGTGGAGGAGCACAAGGTGGAGGCTGGATGAACATGAGCCCGTGGATAAACAGTCATAGGTGGAGGCTGGAGGAGGTCGATGGTGGATGAACAGTAGCCCATGGAGGCTGGAGGAGGTCGACGGTGGAGATGAACAGTATCCCGTGGAGTCCCGTTTTGCGGTATGCCACACCCCTCCCGATGAACAGGACCCCCATTTTGACCGTAGCACTCCAACACAAGTTCGTTCCCTCCGTTTTGCGGTACGCCACACCCCTCCCGATCAACAGGACCCCGTTTCGACCGTAGGAGGTCCAACAGAAGTCTATTGCCTCTGTTTGCGATACGCCAGACCCCTCTCGATGAACATGATCCCGTTTTGACCGTGGCCGGTCGAACACAAGCCCGTTTCCTTCGTTCTGCGGTATGCCAGGCCTCATTTCCATCGGTTGTTCCGTCCAAGCCGGTTGGCTCCCAATGAACACGACACATTCCGTTGCCTCCCCATGAACACGATGACGACGCAGTTTCTCCATTCCAACCCAGCCATGTACACGAGCCCTGGCCGTACGTATGCGCGAGTAGGCATTCAAGACCCCGCCCATATGTACGTACGTGGCCGTATATACTTTCTTGCACCCTGGCCGCTGTACATACGTGTACATGCTACGTGCGCGCCTCTACTACGACACGTGTGCACCTCTACATTGACCAGTTGTACGTACACATTCGCGACCAGAATGACAACGCTACGTACGCTTCGACCAGGTGGGTCCCAACTATCAGGTACTTCCTTGTGTGCGAAGATGTAGCTGGTGGGTCCCAGCAGTCAGGGGGCGAATCGTTTTTTTGCCCGTAATATGGACGCACTTCCTTGCGTGCAAATATGTAGCTAGTGGGTCCCAGCAGTCTGGGGGAAACGTTTTTTCACTAAATATGATGGCCCGTCCAATGGGTCCCTGCTGTCAGGTGGAGGAATCATTATTTTGCACATAATAAGGATGCACTTCCTTGCTGCTGCCGTGGACCCATCTATCAGCCTCTCCACGTACAGTACTCTTCCTATGGAAGTTGTTCCTTGACCACGTTGACCACACTGCGCCGAGAGCACCAGGGTGTGGACGACAACGAGGCCTAGGAAGGGGACGACGCGGAGCCAGGGAAGACGCGGCAGTGGAAGCCCATGCGGAGAGGAGTACGAGGGTTCACTGGTTTGGCTGCGGTGTGAGGCTGCTGTCGCCACAGAATAACAGGGGGTGTGGGTGAGTGGATGGCCTGGCCAGCGGTGGGAGTAGTAGGGGGTGGTGAGGCCTCTGTGGCATCACAGCCGGCCACAGGAGGCAGGAGCATGTGACACGACCGGCGCTGGTTTGGGCGGCTGGAGCAAGAAGACTAGATACGGCCGTTGGATGGACATCCACTACAAAAAAAGACACATCCGTGACATTTTGGGCCGAACAAATTTTTTTTCTGTCATACATATGACACTTCTATGACGATAATTGTGACAAAACCTGGTATCATCATAGATGTGGTGGGCTCCTACTTCTATGACAAAAAATCATGACAGAAAATGGGCTTTTCGTCCTTGGCGGGCCGAAGACGCAGCTGTATGACATTCTTTGGGCCGTCCATGACGGAAAAAACCATGGTAGAAGCGAGGGGGGGGGATTTCGAAGAGTTGCCGGTTACAGTGGGAGGTCGGGGGCCGAGCGATGCGCATTTCTCTCATACACGTGCGAGGCGTTGGCTCTAACTGAACCCGAGCGAGGCATTGGGCTGTAACTGAACCCGAGCGATTGCACTACAGGCTACGCGTTACTGAAACCGAGCGATCAATCGATGGCTGTTAACTGAACCCGATTGAGCGATTCCTTTGCTACTGCTGCTAACTGAAGCCGGTCGATTGGATGAATAGTGAGCATTGCGGGGGGGGGGGGGGGGGTTGGATGAACAGTGAGCGGTGGCGTTGCCTCTGGATGAACAGGACCCCGTGTTGTGGAGGGCTGGATGAACAGTAGATGGTGGAGGGGTGGCCGTGGAGGGGTGGTTGAACAGGACCCCGTGGTGTGGAGGGCTGGATGAACAGTAGATGGTGGATGGGTGGCCGTGGAGGGGTGGTTGAACAGGACCCCGTGGTGTGGAGGGCTGGATGAACAGTAGACGGTGGAGGGGTGGCCGTGGAGGGGTGGTTGAACAGGACCCCGTGGTGTGGAGGGCTGGATGAATAGTAGATGGTGGAGGGGTGGCCATGGAGGGGTGGTTGAACAGGACCCCGTGGTGTGGAGGGCTGGATAAACAATAGACGGTGGAGGGGTGCCCGTGGAGGGGTGGTTGAATAGTAGCCGGTGCAGTAGCGCGCGGTGGAGGCTGGAGGAGGTCGATGGTAGCCCATGGAGGCTGGAGGAGGTCGACGGTGGAGATGAACAGTATCCCGTGGAGTCCCGTTTTGCGGTACGCCACACCCCTCCCGATGAACAGGACCCCCGTTTCGACCGTAGGAGGTCCGTTTCGTCCGTTTTGCGGTACGCCACACCCCTCCCGATCAACAGGACCCCGTTTCGACCGTAGGAGGCCCGTTTCGTCCGTTTTGCGGTACGCCACACCCCTCCCGATCAATAGGACCCCCGTTTCGACTGTAGGAGGTCCATTTCGTCCGTTTTGCGGTACGCCACACCCCTCCCAATCAACAGGACCCCCGTTTCGACCGTAGGAGGTCCGTTTCCTCCGTTTTGCAGTATGCCAGGCCTCGTTTCCATCGCCTGTTCCATCCAAGCCCTCCCGATGAACACAACCACGCATTCCGTTCCGACCCAGCCGGTTGGCTCCCACGCGTTCCGTTGCCTCCCAATGAACACGACGCATTCCATTGCCTCCCCATGAACACGACGCATTCCATTGCCTCCCCATGAACACGAGCCCTCGCCATACGTATGCGCGAGTAGGCATTCGAGACCCCACCCGTATGTACACATACGTGGCCATATTTTCTTTCTTGCACCCTGGCCGCCGTACGTACGTGTACATGCTACGTGCGCGCCTCTACTACGACACGTGCACGCCTCTACATCGACCAGTATGTACGTACATGTTCGCGACCAGGATGACAGTGCTACGTACGCTTCGACCAGGTGGGTCCCGACTGTCAGGCACTTCCTTGCCTGCGAAGATGTAGCTAGTGGGTCCCAGCAGTCAGGGGGGCGAATCATTTTTTTTGCCCGGGCGCACTTCCTTGCGTGCGAAGGTGTAGCTTCTGGGTCCCAGCAGTCAGGGGGGCGAATCGTTTTTTTTCGGACGCACTTCCTTGCATGCAAAGATGTAGCTGGTGGGTCCCAGCAGTCAGGGGGGCGAATCGTTTTTTTCGGACGCACTTCCTTGCGTGCGAAGATGTAGCTCATGGGTCCCAGCAGTCAGGGGGCGAATCATTTTTTTTGCGAAATACGGTGGCCCGTCCGGTGGGTCCCCGCTGTCAGGTGGAGGAATAATTATTTTGCGCGTAATAAGGAGGCACTTCCTTGCGGCTGCCGTGGACCCAATTGTCAGCCTCTCCACGTACAGTCCACGTACGATGGAAGTCGTCCCTTGACCACATTGACCACGCCGCGCCGAGAGCACCACGGAGGTGGACGACGGCGAGGCCTAGGAAGGGGACGACGCGGAGCCGGGGAAGACACGACAGTGGATGCACACGCGGAGAGGTGTACGAGGGTTCACTGGTTCGGCTGCGCTGCCGTCGCCGCAGAATAACAGGGGGTGTGAGTGAGTGGAGGGATGGCCTGGACAGTGGTGGGAGTAGTAGGGGGCAGTGAGGCCTCCGCGGCAGCACAGCCGGCCACGGGAGGCAGGAGCAGGCGGCACGACCGACGCTGCTTTGGGCAGCTGGAGCAAGAAGACCAGAGGTTGAAGAAGCACGACGGCCGTTGGATGGACATCGTACGGTCACTGCAGCTAGAATCATTTATATTGACTAAGTTGACAAAGCCCTTGGTACGTCAACTTAGTAGGCCCACAAGTCAGCTTCCGAAACGGTGCGCCCCAGATGTCAGGGGGAGGAATCATTTTTTGGGCGGGTGAAGCTAGAATATCCGAGATTGAAGAAGAAGCAGGGAATCCGTTGGATGGACATCCAACGGCCACTGCTGCAGGAACCGTGTGTTGACTATAAGTTGACAAAGCCTTGCATACGCATCAACTCTGTTTTTTTAGGGGCCGCGTCAACTTAGTAAGGCCAGAAGTGTGTGGCAGAGAACTTATAGCCCATTTGAGATTTGTAGGAATGTGTAGCCCATTTTTGAATTCTAATGGAATTTACTACAGCCCATTTACAGTTTGATAAAAGTACAGCCCATTTCAACCAACCGTTCAAAACAGAATTCAATAAAATTTCCCACATTTTGATGGGATCTGAATATTTTTATCCTGAAATTTCTAGTCAGATTAAATACAATTTCAATATAAATTTATATTACATAAAAATCCAATGAAACATTGCGCTCGCAACAATTAATGAAATTAAAATTTTCAATATCCAAAAATAATATTTTATAAAGTAATCACTGTTTGGTGCATTTTTTATAGTTACTACCCAGTTTTTATAATTACATCCCATTTATTATTTCTTAAAGCCCATTTTCTTGTTAAGCCTAATGCATCCCTCCTAGGAAAGATTTGCAGCCCAGCGGGGCGGAGAATAACAACTTGACCTTGCCTGGGTATTCGTAAAAAAAGTATAGCTTGGCTAGCCATTTTCAGCTTGAAAAAAGTTAATATCTGGGATGGATATCTGGCCTGGGCTAGACGGGCCACAGCCCGTCCAGTTAATACCTGCAGCGATGTTTTTGTTGTTGTTCAGAGGATAAAAATGAATATCTGGGGAAAACATCAAAAAACTCTGCAGTGCTCACACATCAAAAACACAAATACTGCTCGAGCTGCTTGGTCCCAGCTGTCGGCCGCTTCTTGTGCAATTCTCTCGTTTATTCCCTCCTTTCCGATTTATAATGCTCAGTTTAAAAATCTCACCAATCAAGGTAGATGGCGAGTGGTGGAATACTTTTTGTAGTTTTGCAAAAGCACCTAATTAATGCTCTTGTTATCCTCAAAAAATTATGTTTATCAATGCATTAATTGCAATGCATGCATGCATAAAGTACATGCATTGGTCAATTTTCTCTTAATACTTGCATGCAATGATTTAATGCACCTTGGAATCTGAACATGTGATGGAAAACAACCAAATTGAGCCTTATAAAATGGAAAAACTAAAATTTTGAGATAAGCCCTATAAACCGGAAAGGAGGGAGTACATAGGTTGACAATGGTGTGGGACCGTGATGTCAGGAAACCAAGAGGAAGCAATATAAATTATATATATATATATATATATATATATATATATATATATATATATATAAGGAGGCACTTGCGTACGTGAGGCTATGGACCTGGTGGGTCCCCATTGTCATCCTCTCCAAGTAAAGTCATCTCCTCGCCCGCGCGCACTTTCCGCCCGAAACAGTTAGCGCCGGCCGCCCCGCTTCCCGGTGCAGGCGATTGCTCCGCCTTCAAACGACACAAGTGCCGTCCGTCCGTCCATCTGCCACACACATTAATGATACACGGTTGCCGAGGCGGCTACTCCGGCGCCACACGTCCGTCCCTCCGCCCGCCCACCATTGCTATATAAACGGCTGCGCCGGCCATAGTCGCAGTCATCCGCATCCGTTCCCTTTCTCCTGTCCACACCACTACTGCCCACCATGGCTTCGCGCTCTGGCGCTCTTCGGGACAGGCGAACGACGGACCACAAGGAGATGGCAGCCATTGCTACCGACCGGCTGGCCGGCAGGCAGCCGGAGGACGACGACGTCCCAATGGAGAACATGGTAGCCGACGATCCGGTGCCAACCCCCTCCTCCGCGCCATCCTCGCCGGTGCATTGCACCATGACCATCGACGAGGCCCATGCCCAATATATGGATAGGGTGAGGCAGATGCGTGAGGAGCAGTTCCGGGAGGCACAAGCCGCCGTCGCCTACAACCACCATCTCCTCCAGGAGCACCTGCAGGCGGAGGAGCAGATCGCTGCGGAGCGGGCGGATTAGGAGGCGCTTCTCGACTGGTACCACTCCGCCCGCCAGGGCCACCTCGAGCGCTAGCGGTACTGCATGCGGGTGGCGAAGGCTGCTGCCGCCTACAAAGAGGCTAGCAAAGAGGGCGATGAAGCGGGCGAGGCGCTATTTGGCGAGACTGAGGACGAGGCAGAGGACAATGCCGACTCTGACGAGTCCTCGCTCCACTGGCGTCGATGAGGCCCTGCTCCACCGAGGTCCCACGGCGCCAACAACAAGGCAGAGGACACCGCCGGCTCTGCCGAGGCCCCGTGGTGCCAACAACGAGGCAGAGGACACCGCCGGCTCCGCCGAGGCCCCACCCCGTCAACAACGAGGCAGAGGACATCGCCGGCTCAGCCAAGCCCCCACCCTGCCGGCAACATGGGGGAGGATTTCCACCGCTCCACTGAGGCGCCGCCCGCCGGCAACGAGACAGAGGACATCGCCGGCTCAGCCGAGGCCGCGCCACACAGAAAACGAGGAAAAGTAGAACATGGTAGTTCGCCGCCGCTCGGGTCCAAGTAAGGCCACCGCTGCTACCCTCCGGTTGAAGCCAAGCTAGGCGGGTTGACCATTGACGACCGGTTAGCTTCTTGGCGGCGACGTGGAGTCAGAGAGCTGCGCTGGAGAAGAACGCTGCTTCTACTTAACTGCTGGTGCAGTTGGCTGAATGACACGTGGGCCTGACAGGCCACATGCCAGTTACGCACCTGCACCTGCAGTTAAGTCACTGAAGCTTCTGTTCGGCTCAGCGGGACACAAGTGTGTAGCTTAGGTTAATTAATTATACCTCCAGCGCACCCCTTTTTAGTTGAAGAATGTATGAAATGTAATGAAATCCGACATGTTTATATGAAATCTGATCGTGTATGAATGAATTTATTTTGATTAGTTTGAATTCCTGTATCACTGGCATTGGATGAACATGCAAAACAATACGTACTAGCATTATTCCCAGGGTGATCACCTTGTTTGCAACAGTTTCACATGTACTCCCTCCGGTCCTTTCTAGTCTGCATACAAGTTTTGTCTGCAGTCAAAGTATCTCTACTTTGACCAATCTTATACAAAAAAGTATGCACTTTCACAATGTGCGAAGTAAAAAGGAACAGAAGGAGTACAAAGAGTTTGAGCAGCTTTTTAGCGTTTCTGTACATTGCAATCAAACACACAGGCCTGGCAATTCATAGAGAAGATTCAAAACAATCGATGATTATGCATCTCAGTGACTCACATGTCAGAGGCAATATTTACTTCACAACTAAAGAATAAAGAAAAAAATTGATCGACGCTGCTGACAGCAAAGGGCGTCCCATTCGAAAATATCAAACGCATATCCTGCAAAAATCAATGAGCAAAATTTAACAAGGTTGTCCCATTCCAAAATATCAAATGCCTACGATTGTGGAATGGGCAGGGTTTGCCATCAGTTCGGACATTGACATGGCACCTCGTGCTAATTAAACCAGCTGTTCTTTTTGTGCAGTTCCACTAAAATCAACCAAATTCGCGCGCAGCTTGTATGATTTTGCCCTTATATGTTGCAAAGCCTTGAACTTATGGGCACCTCCTTTCTTGTGGTGGAAATGAATGATTTGATGTATTCATGAACATTTTGTGCAGTTCCCATTGAAATCAAGCCGAGCACCCCTGTTTGCACAAATACAAAAAAGTGATTAGTATAAAGCAAACTGTAGTATGAATTGACAGTTTCAACAGGCACATACATGGTCCATGTAGAGCACACTTTTAGAAAAATGGAACTCACCAGAAAGAATCCTAGAACAACATTGTACTCGCGCATCACAGCAAAAAAATGGAGATTTGTCAGTCCTTCTGAGCTGAAGTTAGTTTGGTCTTGTGGGGAGTAATGTAACCATCCTTCAATTGCTTCTTCTGATGAGAAGATAGACAGGGCTTCTTCATCCTGGCATAATCGGAACTAGTCACTTCACGTACTCCATGTTCTTCTTCAGAGGAAGATGATCCTACTGTGCAAAGACAAGAGGACTACTAAATGCTAGCATCCCTGTTTGCTCGAGAAAAAAGGAAAGGAAATATTTAAAACAACACAGATGAAGCACTTCTCAAGGACAATACCACCTTTTCATGACAGTATCTAAACAGTAGCACAATACCAATAGAGATGACAAAGCTCAATCATATGGATGAAATCAGTGGGCGAGTACCAACCTATGTCAGGAGGCTGATTGTGTAGAGCATACAGATGAAGCACTTCTCCGGAACCATCTGTTGCTATCTACGGGGGTGGCCATGCTTACTATATACTCCTCGATTAGTTTAATGTTTCCAACATCTTGTGCAGTTCCACTAAAATATATGGTATCGTCAAAGAAGATCCCTGTTTGCACAAGTAGAGATAATTACGTATGGCATCAAATCAGTGGCAAAACAATTGCTCGTTCCAGCCATAGCAATAAATTAAGATGAAAAACTATATCATTACTTGTGTCATCACAATTCCAGTGCTTCATTACAGCACCGGGAGTTGATTTTTGTTTTTCTTCCGCTTGTTCTTCCCCTTCATCACTTGGTTCAATAACAAACAAGCTTCGCCTTCAATGTAAGATTTGGCATGTCAATTAGGGAGCACAAGTATAGTACTAAACTTAATTTTCTGATGAAAGTGGCAAAATACAGGCCATCAGTTGTGAAATATCCTTATCTTACCTCAATGGGATATTACGGTGCACATACAGATTAAAAGACTTGTCTCCATTTGTGCAGTTCACTAAAATCAAGCAACATTATCGTACAAGTAGGACAACATATGAAAGCACACTGCAGAATCATGTGAAAGAAGGCTAGTACTAACCTCTCATGATGCGGAATTCAAACAACTCACAAGAAGATCTGAACCAAATTCGCCCTAACGGATAGGAAGTAAGATCTCCTCTTGTGTAGTTCCACTAAGATCAAGCAATCAAGCAACATTGTCGTTGTGAAATTTTGGTTGAACTGCACAAAACACTCTTAAAACAAAAGTGTTTTGTGCAGTGCAACAAAAGGTCACAATGGCAACGAGGTGAAGTAGATAACCCTGTTTACACAGAAGTGCAAAGGAAACAATTAGTGGTCAATAATGGTGGATGACACAGAAGCCAACAAAAAGAAGCATCTACCTTATCTAAATGGGAAAGAAAGCAAGACAGTAGCATTTCTCAAATGGTGGCATTGATTAATATTAACACAGAGATTATATTAACAATAAAGTTCATTCAACATGTAATTTGCTTTTAACTGTGGCATTGCATCAATTTTCCGGCGGCATTATTAGAGGGTGTTTGTTTACAGGGACATTTTGGTGTAGGGACTAAAAAAACTCCGTGTCAGTCCCATCTAAACCAAACAGGAGGGACTTTTAGGGACTAAAAGTGGGCATTTGGGACTAAAGAAAGAAGACCCCGAGGGAGTCTTTTTGGGACTTTTTCCAACAATTGCCCCTGCCACGCATCGCACCTTGTTTCTATTAGTTCATTACTAGGGGTAACATGGTCTTTTAGCATGTCATTTAATAACCTCTAGTCCATGTTTAGTCCCTGGAACCAAGCAGGTAGGGACTAGGGAGTTTTTAAGCAAACAGGGCCTTAGATTAACAACAGCTAATGAGTTGCATGGGACAGTGGACGGACCAGCACCATGTGCATCTACCGATGTACTGTGGTCATGCACAGTCTGTTGCAACAAAGAACAAACAACCAAGGAGCATATTTGTGTTGGTCCCAGTTTTGTTATCTTTAGACACCTTTCCCTATGTGAGCGCAGCAAATCTAGTCCTACTCAAACTCTAGAGCCTTGACCCTTCCTTTCCTTTTTGAACTAGTACGTTTGCCCCTTCCTTTCCTCTTTGAACCACGTCCTAGATTTATGCGATACAACTTTCCCCACTACTTTCCCCCGTACCTTTCCTCTTTGAACCACATCCTAGATTCATGCTATACAACTTTCCCCCTTCATTTCCTCTTTGAACCACGTCCTAGATTCATGCTATATACAACTTTTCCCACTACTTTCCCCCACTCCTTTCATCTTTGCACCACGTCCTAGATTCATGGTATACATGCAGCTAGAGCAATGCATGTGGAGTACGTAAAATATACCTTAAGGTTCTTGGGGCGTGGTTCGGTGGGCGATGGGACAACGGCGAATGAGAAGGGGTCGGAGGCCCTCCCGCGCCACCGCTGGGTGGAAAGTGAACAGCTGCGTCGGTAGTGGATTCCCTCCCTCGCCGACGACGACAGCGTTAAGCCTCCTTCCCTTCCCAACTGACGGATCCTGCCGGCTCTTTGAGTAGCAGTGAGGGGAGAGAGAGGCTAACGAAGTCTTGTTTAGATCTGGAGAGGGAGAGAGAGTGTGAAGAGAGCAACTACAAGCACTGAGGCTCCAGCAGGAGAGGGCGAGAGAGTGTGAAGAAAGCAACTACAAGCGCTGAGGCTCCAACGTGCATATATATACTGGAGAGAGAGCGTGAAGCGTGCAAACCCTAGAAAACATTTTGACCAGTCAAAGAACTCTCCTAGCAAAAAATATGCTCAAGTGTAGTTATCGAACCCAAGACCTCAAGTTTGATGAGCGAACAGGCTAACCAGCTACACAACCCTCCCGTTATGTTCAACGAGAGGAAAATAACCTTTTATACATTCCTGCATTCGTGTGACAAGCATGCCGTGTTTTTTTGTGTGTGTGGGAGTCATTGGGATTCCAATCATAATCGTGTCATGTGGCTTTGGTGGTAAGACTATCCACAGTGGTGCCGAAATAATGCAGCCTTAGTCACCTTACCTCTCTCCACGTAGTACGTTGGGTCCCACCAGTTAGAGGGTGAAACAAACAAATTAATAAGAAAAATTAAAAGCGCCAGCGGTGTATCTTACCTCACACATCTCGCTACTGCTCGGGAACACTATCCAATTGATCCCTCTGTTCGCTCACGTACTATTTTAAGTGAATCCTTATTATAACATGCACACAAATTTTGGGCACTTCTATTCGAATTAAGTCAGTGTGCCACCGTATCTCGTATACTTACTACTCCCTCCGTCTAGGTGTAATAAGTCATGTTAGAAGGTGCAACGAGACCAAGGTGCGTGTGTGTGCGCGTGTGTGTTTAACAACATGTATGTGTTAGAGAGTGTGACAGATCGACCTACTCCTACAGAGAGATGGTGTGTAGTGTACGATTTTAGCCGCGAGAGTCAGTGCATCCTCTCGTTTCCGGGCGTGTCCGGTAGGGACATGCGGACAGCTGCCACGCCCGCTCCTGACCAGCCTGGCCCACCCAAAGCCCCTCCATCGCCCGTGCGCGCTTCCCGCCCGAAACGGTCAGCACCGCTCCAAAGAATCGGTGCCGCATTCATGCCCGGGCAGAGCGGACGCGACCTCTCACTGGTGCAAGAGTGATGGTTGCTTCGTTCGTCCAACTTACTGCTGGGTCTATGTGATTTTACGGCTCATTGGTCTTTATTACTGAGGTGGTAGGACTGCTGGATGTCCCACGCTTTCGGCGAAAGGAGGTACTACTACTACTAGATTACAATTTTCTCCATTCTTACAGCGGAGGAGTGCAAGAGCAGTGAAAACACGCAGGCTCAGTGATTACATGGCCCACCTCACACTATCACCGTGCGACACCTAACTCTTTACATAGTACTCCCTCCGTTCCTAAATATTACTAGATGAGTCCCCGCGCGTTGCCGCGGAACAACGGTATATCTCTCTGCACAAAATTATCAATTTCATAGAACTAAAAAAACTCTATAACCGCACGACAAATGTGGTAGCCAAACTAAATAAACTCCCATCATCATTTAGATCATCCCACGTAAGGAAAAAAGATCAGCCAACTCCTACTGCACAATGGGATTATATTTTTCTTTTTGACATGTTAATGGGACTTAAAAGCTCACTTACATGCATGCTACCGGTGCATGCTTGCATGCAGACATGTTGATATGATTTAAAACCCACTCACATGCATGTGCCACGGTATTTCTGCATGCTGGCATGTGGCTTAGTGCGGAGCCTCTCAACGTCTAGATCAGATGGCTATTATGGACTGATTTACTTCATCTAAAAGCTACATCAATTTTGATGATGTGGCTCAAGGAGAGGATAGAGAATTCCTAGTAGTGGGGGCTAGCTATTACTAGTAGATAAGTCTTTGTAGAGATTCCACCAGGTGAACTACATACGGAACAAAATGAATGAATCTCCACTTAAAATGCATCTATATACATCCGCATGTGCTTCATGGTGAAATCTCTACAAAGACTTATATTTAGGAACAGATGAAGTACTAGTATAGTACTACGTACTGTAATTTATCAGTGAGATAAATTTGTACAATGCTATGAAGCTTCCAGCTCCTGTTACATGTATCTTGCGTCCAAGGTTGCCCGTTGCAACATTTCATCAAATACAAAGGAGACTAACATGCATGCTATTGCATCTCAATGATTGACAGATCATAGCAAATATGTACTCCCTCCGTTCCAAAATAAGTGTCTCAACTTTGTGCAAACTTTAGTACAAAGTTGTACTACTACTAAAGTTGACACTTATTTTGGAATAGAGGCGACTAAAGAAAAAAACGATCCATGCAGTCCCTAGCCCTTGAACCATGAAACCTGACCAGGCTTCAATTTGTTGGCAATGTTCGAGCTTCCTAATAAATGAAGTTTGCAACCTTTTGACCATCGGATCATTTTGTGCAGTTTCACCAAAATCGAGATGAGCATCCATGTGGCAAAGAAATTGAAGAAGCGTGATTAGATTAAGATTACTGGGACTAGTTGATGAGACATAAACTCATCACAAATACAGTACGTAGAAGTCAGTAGAGGTATCAGGTATGTGCGGGGCAAAGAAGTAGAGAAATATCCATAGGGAGTGATGTGGGCAGCTGGATCAGTGATGCAAGCCAGCTGTAAAGGGAGTTGTACCTGAGGGACGTAGCTCAACCTTGAGGAGGGCCGCGGGAGGCAGCAACTGCCCACGTCGCGGCAGTGAGCAAGGGACGAAGGCAACCTCACCGGCTTTGTGAGAGAGAACGGCGGGGACCCCTGATCGGGACGTGCCGACAGTGGGTTTTCGCTGTCGGCGACGGCCACCGCATCTACACTAAGCATCCACCCCTTCCCCAAGCGGACATGATCCGCCGGGATGTTAGAGATGTGGCCACAGTCGTTTTGTGCGAGAGAGTGTGAAGAAAGCAACCCCAGCAGGCAACCGTGTAGGCAGGCCCGTCCTGACTATGTATTGTTGGAAATATGCCCTAGAGGCAATAATAAAAGGATTATTATTATATTTCCTTGTTCATGATAATTGTCTTTATTCATGCTATAATTGTATTATCCGGAAATCGTAATACACGTGTGAATACATAGACCATAATATGTCCCTAGTAAGCCTCTAGTTGACTAGCTCGTTGATCAACAGATAGTCATGGTTTCCTGACTATGGACATTAGATGTCGTTGATAACGGGATCACATCATTAGGAGAATGATGTGATGGACAAGACCCAATCCTAAGCATAGCACAAGATCGTGTAGTTTGTTTTGCTAGAGCTTTTCCAATGTCAAGTATCTTTTCCTTAAACCATGAGATCGTGTAACTCCCGGATACCGTAGGAGTGCTTTGGGTGTACCAAACGTCACAACATAACTGGGTGACTATAAAGGTGCACTACAGGTATCTCCGGAAGTGTCTGTTGGGTTGACACAGATCGAGACTGGGATTTGTCACTCCTTATAACGGAGAGGTATCACTGGGCCGACTCGGTAGTGCATCATCATAATGAGCTCAAAGTGACCAAGTGTCTGGTCACGGGATCATGCATTACGGTACGAGTAAAGTGACTTGCCGGTAACGAGACTGAACGAGGTATTGGGATACCGACGATCGAGTCTCGGGCAAGTAACATACCGTCTAACAAAGGGAATAGTATACGGGGTTGCTTGAATCCTCGACATCGTGGTTCATCCGATGAGATCATCGAGGAGTATGTGGGAGCCAACATGGGTATCCAGATCCCACTGTTGGTTATTGACCGGAGAGCCGTCTCGGTCATGTCTACATGTCTCCCGAACCCGTAGGGTCTACACACTTAAGGTTCGGTGACGCTAGGGTTGTATGAATATGAGTATGCAGCAAACCGAATGTTGTTCGGAGTCCCGGATGAGATCCCGGACGTCACGAGGAGTTTCGGAATGGTTCGGAGGTAAAGAATTATATATGGGAAGTGCTGTTTCGGCCATCGGGAAAGTTTTGGGGTCACCCGGTATTGTACCGGGACCACCGAAAGGGTCCCGGGGGTCCACCGGGTGGGGCCACCTATCCCGGAGGGCCCCGTGGGCTGGAGTGGGAGGGGAACCAGCCCCTAGTGGGCTGGTGCACCCCCCTTTGCCCCCCCTGTGCCTAGGGTTGGAAACCCTAGGTGGGGGGGGGGGCGCACCACTTGCCTTGGGGGGCACTCCACCCCCCTGGCCGCCGCCCCCCTTGGGAGATTGCATCTCCCAGGGACGGCGCCCCCCCTGGGGGCCTATATAAAGGAGGGCAGGGGGGAGGGCAGCCGGACCTAAGTGTTGGCGCCTCCCTCCCCCTGCTACACCTCATCCTGCTCCCGCAGCAGCTTGGCGAAGCCCTGCCGGAGTTCTGCTGCATCCACCATCACGCCGTTGTGCTGCTGGATCATCATCAACCTCTCCTACCCCCTTGCTGGATCAAGACGGAGGAGACGTCACGCTGACCGTACGTGTGTTGAACGCAGAGGTGCCGTCCGTTCGGTGCTAGGATCTCCGGTGATAGGATCACGACGAGAACGACTACCTCAACCCCGTTCTTTTGAACGCTTCCGCTCGCGATCTACAAAGTGGTATGTAGATGCATCTATCCTTTCACTCGTTGCTTAGATGAACTCATAGATGGATCTTGGTGAAACCGTAGGAAATTTTTTATTTTCTGCAACGTTCTCCAACAGTGGCATCATGAGCTAGGTCTATGTGTAGTTCTCTATTGCACGAGTAGAACACAAATCTGTTGTGGGCGTGGATCTTGTCAACTTGCTTGCCACTACTAGTCTTTTCTTGCTTCAGCGGTATTGTGGGATGAAGCGGCCCGGACCGACCTTACACGTACGCTTACGTGAGACAGGTTCCACCGACTGACATGCACTAGTTGCATAAGGTGGCTAGCGGGTGTCTGTCTCTCCTACTTTAGTTGGAGCGGATTCGATGAAAAGGGTCCTTATGAAGGGTAAATAGAAGTTGACAAAATCACGTTGTGGTTATTCGTAGGTAAGAAAACGTTCTTGCTAGAACCCAATTGCAGCCACGTAAAAGATGCAACAACAATTAGAGGACGTCTAACTTGTTTTTGCAGCAATTGTCATGTGATGTGATATGGCCAGAAGTTCTGATGAATGATGAATGATATATTGTGATGTATGAGATCATGTTCTTGTAATAGGAATCATGACTTGCACGTCGATGAGTATGACAACCGGCAGGAGCCATAGGAGTTGTCTTTAATTTTTGTATGACCTGCGTGTCATTGAAGAACGCCATGTAAATTACTTTACTTTATTGCTAAACGCGTTAGCCATAGAAGTAGAAGTAGTCGTTGGCGTGACAACTTCATGAAGACACGATGATGGAGATCATGATGATGGAGATCATGGTGTCATGCCAGTGACGAAGATGATCATGGAGCCCCGAAGATGGAGATCGAAGGAGCTATATGATATTGGCCATATCATGTCACTACTTTATATAATTGCATGTGATGTTTATTATGTTTTATGCATCTTGTTTACTTAGAACGGCGGTAGTAAATAAGATGATCCCTTATAATAATTTCAAGAAAGTGTTCCCCCTAACTGTGCACCGTTGCTAAAGTTCGTCGTTTCGAAGCACCACGTGATGATCGGGTGTGATAGATCCTTAGGTTCACATACAACGGGTGTAAGACAGATTTACACATGTAGAACACTTAGGGTTAACTTGACGAGCCTAGCATGTACAGACATGGCCTCGGAACACAAGAGACCGAAAGGTCAAACATGAGTCGTATGGAAGATACGATCAACATGGAGATGTTCACCGATGATGAATAGTCCTTCTCACGTGATGATCGGACACGGCCTAGTCGACTTGGATCGTGTAACACTTAGATGACTAGAGGGATATCAAATCTAAGTGGGAGTTCATTCAATAATTTGATTAGATGAACTTAATTATCATGAACTTAGTCTAAAACTTTTGCAAAATATGTCTTGTAGGTCAAATGGCCAACGCTCATGTCAACATGAACTTCAACGCGTTCCTAGAGAAAACCAAGCTGAAAGATGATGGCAGCAACTATTCGGACTGGGTCCGAAACCTAAGGATCATCCTCATAGCAGCCAAGAAAGCATATGTCCTAGATGAACCGCTAGGTGAAGCACCCATCCCATAGAACCAAGACATTATGAACGTTTGACAGTCACGTGCTGATGATTACTCCCTCGTTCAGTGCGGCATGCTTTACAGCTTAGAACCAGGGCTCCAAAAGCGTTTTGAGAAACACGAAGCATATGAGATGTTCGAGGAGCTGAAAATGGTTTCTCAAGCTCATGCCCGGGTCAAGAGATATGAAGTCTCCGACAAGTTCTATAGTTGTAAGATGGAGGAAAACAGTTCTGTCAGTGAGCACATACTCAAAATGTCTAGGTTGCACAACCGCCTGTCCCAGCTGGAGATCAACCTCCCGGATGAGGCGGTCATTGACAGAATCCTTCAGTCGCTCCCACCGAGCTACAAGAGCTTTGTGTTGAACTACAATATGCAGGGGATGGTGAAGACCATTCCTGAAGTATTTTCAATGCTGAAGTCAGCAGAGGTTGAAATCAAGAAAGAACATCAAGTGTTGATGGTCAATAAGACCACAAAGTTCAAGAAGGGCAAGGGTAAGAAGAACTTCAAGAAGGACGGCAAAGATGTTGCCACGCCCGGTAAGCCAGTTTCCGGGAAGAAGTCAAAGAATGGACCCAAGCCTGAGACTGAGTGCTGTTATTGCAAGGGGAAGGGTCACTGGAAGCGGAACTGCCCCAAATACTTAGCGGACCAGAAGGCCAGCAACACTAAAGGTATATTTGATATACATGTAATTGATGTGTACCTTACTAGTACTCATAGTATCTCCTGGGTATTTGATACTGGTGCCGTTGCTCATATTTGTAACTCATAGCAGGAGCTGCGGAATAAGCGGAGACTGGCGAAGGACGAGGTGACGATGCGCGTCGGGAATGGTTCCAAGGTCGATGTGATCGCCATCGGCACGCTACCTCTACATTTACCCACGGGATTAGTTATGAACCTCAATAATTGTTATTTAGTGCCAAGTTTGAGCATGAACATTGTATCTGGATCTCGTTTAATACGAGATGGCTACTCATTTAAATCCGAGAATAATGGTTGTTCTATTTATATGAGAGATATGTTTTATGGTTATGCCCCGATGGTCAATGGTTTATTCTTAATGAATCTCGAACGTAATGTTACACATATTCATAGCGTGAATACCAAAAGATGTAAAGTTGATAACGATAGTCCCACATACTTGTGGCACTGCCGCCTTGGTCACATTGGTGTCAAGCGCATGAAGAAACTCCATGCTGATGGACTTTTAGAGTCTCTCGATTATGAATCATTTGACACATGCGAACCATGCCTCATGGGAAAAATGACCAAGACTCCGTTCTCCGGAACAATGGAGCAAGCAACCAACTTATTGGAAATCATACATACCGATGTGTGCGGTCCAATGAGCGTTGAGGCTCGCGGAGGATATCGTTATGTTCTCACTCTCCCTGATGACTTGAGTAGATATGGGCATGTCTACTTGATGAAACACAAGTCTAAGACCTTTGAAAAGTTCAAGGAATTTCAGAATGAGGTAGAGAATCAACGTGACCGAAAGATAAAGTTCCTACGATCAGATCATGGAGGAGAATACTTAAGTCACGAATTTGGTACACACTTAAGGAAATGTGGAATCGTTTCACAACTCACGCCGCCTGGAACACCTTAGCGTAATGGTGTGTCCGAACATCGTAATCGCACTCTATTGGATATGGTGCGGTCTATGATGTCTCTTACCGATTTACCACTATCATTTTGGGGATACGCTCTAGAGACAGCTACATTCACTTTAAATAGGGCACCGTCTAAATCCGTTGAGACGACACCGCATGAATTATGGTTTGGGAAGAAACCTAAGCTGTCGTTTCTAAAAGTTTGGGGATGCGATGCTTATGTCAAGAAATTACAACCTGAAAAGCTCGAACCCAAGTCGGAAAAATGCGTCTTCATAGGATACCCTAAGGAAACCATTGGGTATACCTTCTACTGAAGATCCGAGGGCAAGACCTTTGTTGCCAAGAACGGATCCTTTCTGGAAAAAGAGTTTCTCTCGAAAGAAGTAAGTGGGAGGAAAGTAGAACTCGATGAAGTACTACCTCTTGAACCGGAAAGTAGTACAGCTCAGGAAAATGTTCCTGTGGTGCCTACACCAACTGGTGAGGAAATTAATGATGATGATCAAGGTACTTTGGATCAAGTTGCTACTGAACCTCGTAGGTCCACAAGGACACGTTCCACACCAGAGTGGTATGGCAACCCTGTCCTGGAAATCATGTTGTTAGACAACGGTGAACCTTCGAACTATGAAGAAGCGATGGCGGGCCCAGATTCCAACAAATGGCTTGAAGCCATGCAATCCGAGATAGAATCCATGTATGAAAACAAAGTATGGACTTTGACAGACTTGCCCGATGATCGGCGAGCGATAGAAAACAAATGGATCTTTAAGAAGAAGACGGACGCGGATGGTAATATTACCATCTATAAAGCTCGACTTGTCGCTAAGGGTTATCGGCAAGTTCAAGGGGTTGACTACGATGAGACATTCTCTCCCGTAGCGAAGCTGAAGTCCGTCCGAATCATGTTAGCAATTGCCGCATACTATGATTATGAGATATGGCAGATGGACGTCAAAACGGCATTCCTTAACGGGCATCTTAAGGAAGAACTGTATATGATGCAGCCGGAGGGTTTTGTCGATCCTAAGAATGCTAACAAAGTATGCAAGCTCCAGCGATCCATTTATGGGCTGGTGCAAGCATCTCGGAGTTGGAACATTCGCTTTGATGAGATGATCAAAGTGTTTGGGTTTATGCAGACTTATGGAGAAGCCTGCGTTTACAAGAAAGTGAGTGGGAGCTCTGTAGCATTTCTCATATTATATGTAGATGACATACTTTTGATGGGAAATGATATAGAAATTTTGGACAGCATTAAGGCCTACTTGAATAAGTGTTTTTCAATGAAGGACCTTGGAGAAGCTGCTTACATATTAGGCATCAAGATCTATAGGGATAGATCGAGACGCCTCATAGGTCTTTCACAAAGCACATACCTTGATAAGATTTTGAAGAAGTTCAAAATGGATCAGTCCAAGAAAGGGTTCTTGCCTGTACTGCAAGGTGTGAGATTGAGCTCGGCTCAATGCCCGACCACGGCAAAAGATAAAGAAGAGATGAGTGTCATCCCCTATGCTTCAGCCATAGGATCTATTATGTATGCCATGCTGTGTACCAGACCTGATGTAAACCTTGCCGTAAGTTTGGTAGGAAGGTACCAAAGTAATCCCGGCAAGGAACATTGGACAGCGGTCAAGAATATCCTGAAGTACCTGAAAAGGACAAAGGACATGTTTCTCGTTTATGGAGGTGACGAAGAGCTCGCCGTAAAGGGTTACGTCGACGCTAGCTTCGACACAGATCTGGATGACTCTAAGTCACAAACCGGATACGTGTATATGTTGAATGGTGGAGCAGTAAGCTGGTGCAGCTGCAAGCAGAGCGTCGTGGCGGGATCTACATGTGAAGCGGAGTACATGGCACCCTCGGAGGCAGCACATGAAGCAATATGGGTGAAGGAGTTCATCACCGACCTAGGAGTCATACCCAATGCGTCGGGGCCGATCAAACTCTTCTGTGACAACACTGGAGCTATTGCCCTTGCAAGGAGCCCAGGTTTCACAAGAAGACCAGGCACATCAAGCGTCGTTTCAACTCCATCCGTGAAAATGTTCAAGATGGAGACATAGATATTTGCAAAGTACATACGGATCTGAATGTCGCAGATCCGTTGACTAAACCTCTCTCGCGAGCAAAACATGATCAACACCAGAACTCTATGGGTGTTCGATTCATCACAATGTAACTAGATTATTGACTCTAGTGCAAGTGGGAGACTGTTGGAAATATGCCCTAGAGGCAATAATAAAAGGATTATTATTATATTTCCTTGTTCATGATAATTGTCTTTATTCATGCTATAATTGTATTATCCGGAAATCGTAATACACGTGTGAATACATAGACCATAATATGTCCCTAGTAAGCCTCTAGTTGACTAGCTCGTTGGTCAACAGATAGTCATGGTTTCCTGACTATGGACATTAGATGTCGTTGATAACGGGATCACATCATTAGGAGAATGATGTGATGGACAAGACCCAATCCTAAGCATAGCACAAGATCGTGTAGTTCGTTTGCTAGAGCTTTTCCAATGTCAAGTATCTTCTCCTTAGACCATGAGATCGTGTAACTCCCGGATACCGTAGGAGTGCTTTGGGTGTACCAAACGTCACAACATAACTGGGTGACTATAAAGGTGCACTACAGGTATCTCCGAAAGTGTCTGTTGGGTTGACACGGATCGAGACTGGGATTTGTCACTCCGTATAACGGAGAGGTATCACTGGGCCCACTCGGTAGTGCATCATCATAATGAGCTCAAAGTGACCAAGTGTCTGGTCACGGGATCATGCATTACGGTACGAGTAAAGTGACTTGCCGGTAACGAGACTGAACGAGGTATTGGGATACCGACGATCGAGTCTCGGGCAAGTAACATACCGTCTGACAAAGGGAATAGTATACGGGGTTGCTTGAATCCTCGACATCGTGGTTCATCCGATGAGATCATCGAGGAGTATGTGGGAGCCAACATGGGTATCCAGATCCCGATGTTGCTTATTGACCGGAGAGCCGTCTCGGTCATGTCTACATGTCTCCCGAACCCGTAGGGTCTACACACTTAAGGTTCAGTGACGCTAGGGTTGTATGAATATGAGTATGCAGCAAACCAAATGTTGTTCGGAGTCCCGGATGAGATCCCGGACGTCACGAGGAGTTTCGGAATGGTCCGGAGGTAAAGAATTATATATGGGAAGTGCTGTTACGGCCATCGGGAAAGTTTCGGGGTCACCCGGTATTGTACCGGGACCACCGGAAGGGTCTCGGGGGTCCACCGGGTGGGGCCACCTATCCCGGAGGGCCCCGTGGGCTGAAGTGGGAGGGGAACCAGCCCCTAGTGGGCTGGTGCGCCCCCCTTGGGCCCCCCCTGCGCCTAGGGTTGGAAACCCTAGGTGGGGGGGGGGGGGCGCACCACTTGCCTTGGGGGGCACTCCACCCCCCCTGGCCGCCGCCTCCCTTGAGAGATTGCATCCCCCAGTGCCGGCGCCCCCCCTGGGGGCCTATATAAAGGAGGGCAGGGGGGAGGGCAGCCGGACCTAAGTCTTGGCGCCTCCCTCCCCCTGCTACACCTCGTCCTCCTCTCGCAGCAGCTTGGCGAAGCCCTGCCGGAGTTCTGCTGCATGCACCACCACGTCGTCATGCTGCTGGATCATCATCAACCTCTCCTTCCCCCTTGCTGGATCAAGATGGAGGAGACGTCACGCTGACCGTACGTGTGTTGAACGCGTAGGTGCCGTCCGTTCGGCGCTAGGATCTCCGGTGATAGGATAACGACGAGAACGACTACCTCAACCCCGTTCTTTTGAACGCTTCTGCTCGCGATCTACAAAGTGGTATGTAGATGCATCTCTCCTTTCACTCGTTGCTTAGATGAACTCATAGATGGATCTTGGTGAAACCGTAGGAAATTTTTTATTTTCTGCAACGTTCTCCAACATGTATATAGTGGAGCGGTTTCCTTTTCTCTCCATATGAACCTGTCATATTGCGTACGTGCCACTGAAGAAAAAAAATCTTTATTTATAAATGACGCGGCACCTACTACTAGTTCTCCTATAACCTTGCACTTGGCATCTCCAAAATATTAACCTTGTGATTGGCTCTTCGCCTCTTCGGGAAGTCGAGCAATAATGGTAGTGCAGTATATATCGTTCTAGCTATATGAGACCGAATGAATTGCTGCACATCCGCCACGTGGGCGAGGGTCGAGGGGCGAGGGAGAGTGCTACTACCTCCATCCTGGTTTATAGGTCCCTTCTATAGTTTGTGCCAAATTTTGACTAAAGATTTAACTAACAAAATGTTAATGCATGTCAAGAAAAATTATCTCATTGGATTCGTATTTGAACATAGTTTTCAAAAATAAATGTTTGGTGACATGCGTGAACATTTTCTTAGTTTAATCTATGGTCAAAATTTGGCACGAAATACAATGGGGACCAATAAACCCGGACAGAGGTAGTACATACGGAGCAAAATGAGTGAATCTACACTCTAAAATACGTCTATATACATTAGTGTTTGGAGTATGTACTAGTAGTTCATATTGAAATCTACTAAAGGACATATATATTCCAAACAATATAATATAATCTCTATAACCAAGGTAGTAGGGACAAGGAGTAAATGGAGGGAGTAGTACATTTTTCTCCTCGTCCTGCGAGCCACCGCGCGCATGGGCGAGGGAGCGGGCGTAAGGCGGAGCAAGCTTCACCTCATCCTGCGAGCCACCGTGCCCGTGGGCGGGGGAGACGGTGTACTAAGCAAGCTTCTCCTCTTTCTGCGAGTTGACGGGACACATCAGAAGTACTCAAGTGTATAGAGCCTTGCCTCTAAGGTAGGCCCCACATGGTTTGCCTCTTTTTCTAATTTAACATAACACGTCAAGTCGCAATTTGTTTGTTCACCCGTGGTAGACGATCCTCCCTCCACCAAGTGGACAACAAGTACACGTGCCAAATTACCACGTGGGCTGCCTTTTTCGTACAGAAATGAGCTCCACCGTGTACCTGCACGGGTGTGGTTGGGGAAGAGATGGGAGTACGTGCACCGTGCATGCACCTGTTCTCTTCGTGCACGTCCCCCACCTACGTGGGTGTGTGTGAGAGATACAAACTGCGTTCATGAGTGTTTTTTGTTTTGGGGTGGGGGTGGGGGGTTGATTTCGTGAATTATTTGTGGGAATATGTGTCGATGACATCTCAAACAAAATTTTGCATGCAATGTGTGTGAAATGAAGGCCTATCCATATCATACATACAGGGTCGGGCAATCCACGAGAAGAGAGGGAGGGGTCATAGCTATCAATAGGGTCGAAGAGAGGATCAAGTGGGTGGGTGCGAGATTGATGAAGAGAGCCATCGAAATTGTGTGTGTGTGCAAGTCAAAGATATAGCGCGACTGGCCTACTGGAACGTTAGAGGGCACATGTCAAGTTTGCGTGTGGCAGGGAGACATGACTAGAGCGCTCGATGTATCTATGTGTGGGGGGGGGGGGTAGGGGGGTGGGGGGAGGGGTAGGCAGAGGCTTAACTATAGAGGTAGAACGACTCGTATATGTGTTGAAAAGGAGAGACCCATCTATGTCTTGAGGGAGATCGGTCGACATCCATACATAACTGAAGGACGAATACAATGGGACAGAGAGAGAGGAGAGAGAGAGGGAGGGAGAGGGAGGGAGAGGGGTAGAGTGCTGGATGGGTGATGGAGTTGCTTCTCGGAGATGTTGGGAGAGGCCTACTAGACAAACTGAGGGTGGAACTGCAATGTTATCAATAATAGTGGGGATGTGTTTCTGTGTGTGCCTGTGTGTGATAGATCTGTCGGGACGCATCCATGGATGATGAAGGGGAACCATGTGTTTGGTAAGCAAACCTAACTAGATCGGTAGATCAATTGTTGTTTGTCGGAGGAAGGGAGAGACACAACTAATGAGGTAGATCGATCGACGTGTGGGTAAAAATGAGTTATAAGGACCTAGCTAGCTATATGTATAGCGAGAGATCGGTCAGTGTACGCCCATTTGTTAGAGGGAAATAAGGCCCAGCGAGATGGATAGACAGAGAGAATGGAGCTAGGAGGTGGTGCGGGAGGCCCAACTACTAGCTAGATAGGGGGAGGAGTGTGCGGTTGTGAGATCGATGAAAAGAGGGGCGAGAGTTTACACGTGTGTCTGACCCTATGAGAGACACGAGGCAAGGACACATAAAGGAGGAGATTGAAGGTGTGTGTGTATGTTGTACGCAGGCATCGCTGGAGAGGTTTCACTACTAGGAAAAGGGCTGCTAGTGGCGCACCAATTTTGCCTACTAATGGCGCACTACTGGTGCGCCACTAGCACCACGCCATTAGAATTAAATACTAATGGTGCACCCCTAGTGCGCCATTAGTATCAGGTATACTAATGGCGCACCACACAGTGCGCCATTAGTATAGCCCAACACGCGCCATTAGTATGCCTCCCAGGGGGCCATATTTACCCATGTGCTTTGGCATACTAATGGTGCACTTGGTGGTGATGCGCCATTAGTATCCTATGTGCAATGCACCATTAGAGTGCTGAGTGGTGCGCCATTAGCATGAATATTAGGTTTTTTTTCTTTTCTGATATTTGCACAGGTTACAAAATATATTATTGGACAGAATATAGACAGCACCACACAACAACAGCAGATTCATCGAATACAATAGAAGATTAGTCTCCGAATACAATTCATCATATTAGTCTCCGAATTCAAAAGACCGAACAAAGATAGAACATTACAAGTCTCGAGACCGCGAGTAGCGAGTTTGTCTTCACATTACAAGTCAATATCGATCATCTAAACTACCATCACATAGAAGAGAGCTGCGGTCATCACGATGAGCATCATCGCGATGAAACTGGTCTTCATCCGGTTCCTCCAATGCTCCCTCCTCTCTCCCGCTAGGTAGCGCGCGTATCTAGATTCAGCCTCCGCCCTAGTGGTGTACCCTTTGTAACTGTTACCGTTGAAACGGTGAACCTATCTCCGACACTCCTCCCAGTCGTCGTAGACTCCGGGAACCTTACCCTTGTACACGACATACGACGGCATCTCTATGCACTAGCCAAACAAAACGTTAGTAGCAATTCACAGACAATACATGAGCAATATATAAGTATGCAACAAAAGGATCGAAAGAGAAAAGCAAGACATTAATAGCATGATTCATGGACCTACTAATAAATAGCATCGATTACATCTAAGTTGAACGACTGTCCAAACCAAAGAGACATACAAGTTCATTAAAGTTTAATTACAACATAAGCTAATCGATGTTTCAGTACTACACATAGCATCACTACTTTTGACTCGACTCAAGGGACCGGAGCGTGGATGAAGCCGCCGTCTTTTGTGATGGTCAAGAAGTCACGGGTGTTGTCAGCCTGCATTTGTAGCGTTGTGTCTATCTCACTGTTGGACGGTTGATATCTGAAGTAGAACTGCCCTGAGGTATGAAGGACATCTTGATGGATGATTTCTGCAAACTCCGACTGGATGCAAAAGAATTCTTGTCTGATGTCCGCGTCCTGGATTGCCGACAAGCTTGCGGCCCAATCTTTGAGATTATTTGGTAGCACAAGGTGATTATGGTCCCATACGATCGCCCACATGTGATGGAGGGCGTAGTAGGCATCCTTCCGACCGCCAGGCGGCGTCTTGATGCAGGGGAGCGTCGTATTGTGGGTGAACACATGCCTACTGTACCTACGAACTGGCCTCTTAAAGGTGCCTCCAGATGTGGTGTAGCCGGGGAGAGCATCATCTAGAACTTTCTTGATATTTGTGTAGTCTTTCTTGGAGTCACAGTCCGGGTCGAAATACGTGGCCATGGAATATTTCGGGCTGAAGAGGATGAGTGTGCAATGTGTGTCACTGCACAAAACACGGAATGTTAGAAAAAAAAGAACAATCAAAATCTAAGAAATCATATGTTACGGGGCGGTTAGGGGATGACTTACTCGGGAAAGTAAGGCACGAGGAAGTTATCCTTATCTGGGTTTGCCAGAATGACGCCTTCGAGGTGTGAACTCGCGACTTGCTGGTCCCCAGCGTTGTCCAAGATCTTGGCACGCATGTAGAAGGGGTCGACTATCCCGATGTCCGGGGTCTTGTCTCTAATGATCCGCATCTCCATACTCAGCGAAAACAGCCGAACGAAGGTGTAGTGCAGCGGATGAAGGTTAAACATAGCAAATATGTCATCAGACCGCAGGACGATCATACCCCTGATGGCGCTATCCACAAAGCCATTGCCCTTTGGCACCTTGGCCACGAAAACCAGGTATGCCACATCATTCTGGGAGAGACGCCGCTTCTCCAAAGAAAGAACACTGTCATGCAGACTCCGCATAGCACCGGTTGCAGCATTAAGCATATTTGTCGGTAGCATCGCCCCTACCCGCCACATGCACCCTCCTCGAGATATCCATAGGTGAAGGTGGCCCGTCCTGAGCACGGATCGTACTCGGTGCCGGCTGGCTCGCACTGGCGCCCTTGTTAGTCTTTCGTTTCCGTCCGTTCTTCTTGATCTACTGTAATGGGATCGTGTTCTGCTCATAGAATGCCTTCTGAGCATGTTGGGGCTGATAATATTTTGCACCTCGGCTATCTGAGGCTCGGTGAAGGCGGCAGTTGAAGGCGTGTCCTGAGAACTGAACGCCAGATGACGCCTGTTGCAATTGGGTTTCTCCGCGGTACCAGCTAGATCGCGGTCGTCTTTTTCAGGGTTGGGTTCTTGAGAAGGAGGCCCGCAGAATTCGTCACCGTACCCATGTTCGGCAAAGTACTTATCGATGTTGGTATATGTACCGTCGTCGTTGTCGTCGTCGTCCGGATCCTGTGCCATATGCATGTCCGGATCCTGTGCCATAGGGATGTCCGGCATGTCCGGTAGCGTTGCGGCGGTCTTGCCATAGCTTGGCGCCGGCACGACTGGTGGTCTTGTCTGTGGGGTGGTGTCCCCCACCCCCAAACGAATTTGGCTTTTCGGCCAAAGCAGGGGCCAGCTTACGCAGGTGCTGAGGGTCATCACATCATCTTCGTCGGCCCCAGCGGGTCGAATCGTAGGTAACAACTCATCGCAGCCTGGCAGCACCCGAACCAGTTCAACCCTATACACAATGGGTGGCATCGGATTACCATGGAACACGGGGTTGTCCGGTTGAACGATTCTGCCCTTGGCGACATTGACCAACTCGCCGCCCACGAAGTGCAGGAGAGTGCACGGAACGTCGGGGGCGCCCTGCGAAAACATGTAGGGCGTCAGGGATGCCGAGTCAAAGGCAAGGAGATGAAGTCATTGGCCGAGAGGCTTAGTTACCGTGATGCCGTCGAGCTCGGCTAATGTCGAGGCACCGCCAACGGCGGGCGTGCAACTGACGGAGGGGCCGCTTGCTGGCGAGGTGCCGGCCGGCATACACCTGGGTGCATTAAGCTCCAATGCCCGTGCCGGCGCAGGAGACACAAATACCACCTCCGCCGGAGACACCAATGGTGCCGCCTGCGTGTTGTGCGAGTTGCTGGCCGTGAAGCTGGGGACCGGGGGCGGCCCTTGTTGGCCGCCTGCAATCCATGTCGTCAGCCCCTGAATTAAGGTAGGCACCATGGCGGTGAGCGTCGTTCCCAGTTGTTGTTGCACTTGCTCTTGGACAATCTCCGGAATCCGCGCCACTTGTGCCTTGAGTTCTTGAACCTCACGCGACTGGCTTTCCGAGCTGGTCTTTTTCTCCTTTCGCCCACCAGCGGTATAGTATGACGACCATTTTGTGGACAAGCCTTTGCCGGCCACACGACCAGCTGACGACGGCTTACTGAGCTTATCCTTGTTTTTCATTATGTTCAACGCCCTATTTAGAGGCGTGTCGAAAGGGGAGCTTTGAGATGACCCCGTGCTACTGCTTTCAGTGTCCTGCGGAAGGAAGGAACGTGAACCATTTAGAAATATTGGGGATTAATTAGAATGCAACCATATGGAGCTAATTACGAGGGGGTGTATTCCTTACCAGAACAAGCTCAAGCGCCATGGTCTTCGGATCCGTGGTAAGCTCCTTTGTTACCGGGTCCTCCTTGTACTAGGCCCTGACAAAGTTCCTGGTCTGCTTGTCATGGTATTTATCGAAGCGGGGCGGTAGGCCTTGCTCAGCACGCTCCGTGTCCTCCTTGTCCCATATAGGCTCTGCCACTCTGTAACCGCCGGGACCGAGTTGGTGGACCCCTAAGTTCAACTACCGCATTTCTTTTCCCCACTGACTTGATTCGGAGGTTGCGCTGCTCTCGCACTTGATCTTGAACTCCTTGTAGTCATCGTCGCTGATCGAAGGATTTTTCGCCTTGATCTTCTCATAACTATCACCTTTTTCAATCATTGCCTTCACCATTCTTCTCCAAGTAGAAAGGGTTGTGCTCATCCTCGTGAGGGCGGCACTGTTCACTTTATTCCCTGAGAGGCATGTGTTTGCAAAGTCAGCGGGGAACTTGTATCGTTCGTGCAGCTTCGTGAAGAGGAGGGTGTGCAAATTCCCTCGGTCCTTATGCCTTAGGTTCTCGGTGTTGATCGAGACGGTGCTCCGGAGAATGCACCCGAGCTGAACCGAGTACCCCTTGACTAATTCTTTGGGTGCCTTTGGATGCCTATCGGAGTTCACTTCAGTAAATTCCTCCTTGACGGTGCCGAGCATGTTCGGGCGCCAGTCCTTCCATTGCCTCTTCGGTTGGCTGCCATCTATGCGTGCGCCGCCATCATCAGTGGTGGCATCCTCGGCGGCACCATCAGTGGTGTCATCCCCGACACCACTAGGGGTTGTGTAGTCAGGATCGGTGTCTTCCACGGTGTCCTCATAGCGGTCAGGTTCTTCCTCCATCTCCTGGGACAGCTCCCAGAATTGCTTGCCGCCCGAATTGCCGGCCTCATCATTGTGGGCCATGTTTCGCTCTAAATAGGAAAAAAGTTTGGTCAAAAAGTTGGTTATTGTCAAGGAACAAGATCATGGTCTCATCATTTAGGTTTTGTCGACACCGAGGCATCCTAAAAGCTAAGCTTTTATCATTTAGGGTTTGTCGACGCCGAGGCACCCTAAAAGCCTAAGCGTACATCATTTAGGTTTTTATCGACACGGAGGCACCCTAAAAGCCAAGGTTTTATAATTTAGGGTTTGTCGACGCCAAGGCACCCTAAAAGCTAAGCTGGGAAGGAGAATTCTAAGTTGGGCCTAATCACTTGGCTCTATTGCCACCTATGGTTTAATGCAGCAAGAATAAAGGGGTAGTTGATCCTACTTAATTAAGTACTAAGAGCCCGGCCCATGCATTTGTCACAAGTACCCCATATGTCCTATTTTTAGCAAAGTCATGCTAAAATTCACGGAAAATTTCAGCATGACCTTTGCTGAAAATAGGACATATGGAGTACCCGAATTTGCCGGAATGGAAGTTAATCGACATTCCAGAAAACTCAAGGGCCTCTCGGGGTACCTGCAAAATCATCATGACATGATGGTCGGAGACAAAACCCAGCAAACTAGCACCACAATGTGCCTCTACTTTCATATGGATGAAAAGGCCACAGACCATATGGTCCTCTGCTTTCATATGGACAAAAACCAGCTCAACTTATGTGAGCTTCCTTTCCAGATCTAATAGGTCACCCAACAAAAAATCATCAATAGTTTAGCCCCCTAGAACAACAGAGCAAATTCCACTACTAACACCACTAAAATTCTTATATGTAATTACACTGTATATTCACTTTATAATTACAGAGAGATTAATCTGAAATTACAACAAAAAGATTACAGCTAAAGAAGTAATTACAGTAAGAATACTCTGTAACTCCATCAAATATTACATTAAACAATGAAATTGAAGTGCACTGCAATTACCATGAGATTGCATTGAAAGTACACTGGAACAAATGCAAGACTAACCACTGAATTACAGTCAAAATGCACTCAAATAAGAATGCAATTACATATAATATTTACACTAAAACACACTAAAAATGCACTGACAACACATAATAATTACACTGCCGTAGTACAGATAAAATCCACTAAAAATTACACTGAAAACTAGAACCTACATGATAATTGATAGGTAACTTAAATGTGATTTGGAACCCTAAATGAGCATACAACTACAGAGCAAGAATAGAAAGTTTGCTCCCTATTCAAACACAGAAACAAAACACTACTTGAAACTCTAATCTAAAGAAACTGAAAATGGTGCTGGTATGCAGGCGCCATGGATGCCGCCTCCAGGGTGGAGGAGCCATGGATGCTCAAGGTATCCTGGGTGGAGGAGCTCACTAAGGAGCTCGCCGGAGAAAAGGTCTCCTTTTCCCCCCTTCTCCTCCCTTCGTTCTCTTGGAATTTCTTCTTCATCTTCTTGATAGTGTAGTGCAATGTTGATGCGCTCTGAATTTTGTCAAATTTGTGTTTGTGTGGACTAGTCTTATTCTGTGGCTTGAGGAATAAAACAAGGAAGATTGACAATCTTCAATCTAACACAACATATTTGTGTACTGAACCAACATTGGAGCAAAACAAATTTTAATGTTGGAGCAGCAGCACAAGTTCGATTTGCAATACACTACTCCAAATCCTGGTCAAGTAGTTGCTGTTGATGTAGTCTGAATTTAGAGTGGAATCCTGTAGTTGATGCAGTCCAGTATGCCAGATTTGATTTAGTCTGAATTTAGAGCCGCGTGTAGTGCAAACTGGATGATGTAGTGCTCTGAATTTAGATGTTTATGTAGTGCCAAACTGGATGTAGTGCCAAATTTTGCAGTATGTAGACTCTATTTAGAAATTCAGAGATAATGAAAAGGTCAAGCTGAGATTAACACCAGATCAAACTGAATAGTGGAGTACTGCTCACTGAAAACAGTGGAGTATTCACTCAATTTTTTGTATCTCAGTTTAAGTTACTGAATTTGCAAGCACTGTTCAGAGTAGATTTTTGGTTGAATTATAGTGCTTTCAATCAATTTGCAACGTTTGTCACTGTCAGATCATCACAAGCTAGAATTCCATCAAAGTGAGTAATTCTGCTACATTGCAATTATCTAATTGTAAGATGTGCACACAATAAAACATGCGTAGCATACAAGAAGACAACAGTAAAGAATTTGCATAAGTTTGGATCAAGAATTACCTTCAACCTGGGAGAAGAACACCATTGCAATCTGGGAGAAGATTACCACTGCAACCACCAGTACACCACTGCAATCTCGGACAGAACAGCAGGTCAACCTGCGAAATAAAAACCAGCAGAGGATTAGGGTCCATGTTGAGCTGCTCGAATGGAGATGGGGTGGGGTGGGGGGGGGGGCGACCCGGGTCCAGGACAGAGGAGGAAGGACGAGATGAGAGCAGCGCGGCGCGGCGACGGCACTGACCTAGTCGGGTGAAGGCTCAGCTACCGAGGTGCGGGGACAGGGGAGGAAGGAGGAAGGAGGAGAGGTACCTGGGCGGGCGTGGCCGGTCGCCGGAGGGGTCGGGGTCGGGGTCGGCGGCGGCAGCATCGAAGGGATGGCTGGAGGGGTCGCCGGAGGGCGGTGCGGGGGCGGCGGGGGATGGCTCGAGGGGGGCGCGGGGAATGCAATGGTGGGGGCGGGCGGGGGGGGGGGGAGCTGCAGTGGTGGGGGGCGCGGGGGCGCGGGGGCGGCGTCATGGGTCGATCGGGGCAGCGGGTGGATCTGGCGAGGGAGAGGGACGAATTAGCTAGGGAGGAAGATTACTAATGGCGCGCCCCGCAGCGGTGCACCATTAGTATGTTTTTTTTATAGCAATGGCGCACCACCGAGCGGTGCGCCATTAGGAATCTTTTTTTATATAGCAATGGCGCACCACCAGGAGGTGCGCCATAAGTAAGATTTTTTTTGCACTGCAATGGCGCACCACCCAGCGGTGCGCCATAAGTAATTTATTATTATTATTATTTTTTGTTGCATCTAATAATTTTTTAGAAAATGAATATGAATATGAAACAGTAATAATTTTTTATAAAAATAGTAATATTTTTTTAAAAAATATCATCAAATTTTTTATTTGAAAATATTTATGAATATGAAAAAAATATCATCAAATTTGTTATTTGAAAATATCATCAAATTTGTTGTTTGAAAATATAATCAAATTTGTAATTTGAAAATATAATCAAATTTGTTTTTTTTGGATTTTTAGTTTTGCATTCATTAGTGAATTGGTAAAACATTACCGGGGAGGGTGCGGGGGGTCATCAGCGGCGGTGGAGCGGGGGAGGGTGCGGGGGGTGCTCGGCGGCGGTGGAGCTGGCCGGGGAGGGTGCGGAGGGTCGTCGGCGGCGGTGGAGCGGGGGGTCGGCGGCGGTGGCGGTGGAGCAGGGGAGGGTGCGGGGGTCGTCGGCGGTGGTGGATCGGGCCGGGGGAGGGTGCGGGTGGGGATCGAGATCAAGATGGAGGGGGATAGCGACTGAGATGGAGGGGGATCGAGATCGAGTGTCCTCATGAATATTCAATATTTTTTTCATATTGAATATGAAAAATATCATCAAATTTGAAAAAATATTCATGAATTCAAAAAGTGCCCATGAAATTTAAAAATATTCATGAGTTCAAAAAGTGCCCATGAAATACAATCAAGAAATGAAGGCTACAATTTAAATACAATCGATCTTAGCTAGCTATCTCTTCACAATCTTCTTGCCCTTATTTTTCGTAAATGGAGTTCTTCTCTTGAATGGACGTACTTTAGGTAGGGTGGTCCTGCTTCTTCTTGTGGTGTATGCTGATACTTCATCGTCGTCGTCATGTTCCATCTTCTGGTCGCCGTACTTGTCGAAGTCTTGCTCATTGGCGACTCCATCCATTCTGATGATCTTCCTTTTGCCTCTCCTCACGACAACACTACTGGGCTTTGACGGGTCGGTAATGAAGAAGCATTGGTCCACTTGGGAAGCTAGTACCCATGTCTCATTTTTCGCGGTGACGTTCGCGCCCGCCGTCTTGGATTTGGCTTCGGGTATAACCATGGTGGTGAAATACCGGTCTTCTTTTATGACGCTCTTGGCCCATCTTACACGGAACATCAGGACCTTCTCTCCAGCGTAGCTCAGCTCCCAGATCTCCTCGATCCTTCCGTAGTACCTGTCCTTGTCGTTACCGGTGTAGGATTCCATCATTACCCCGGAGTTCTGATAACCATCGCTCTTCATGTCCTTGTCCTTGGTGTAGAATGTGTAGCCGTTGATATCGTACGCGTCATAGGTCATCAGGTTGTGCTCGGCGCCCTGTGACAAGACGAATATGAGTTGTTCTTCCGTGGAAGAATCCTCATGTAAAGGGTACGACAGAAGCTTCTGCTTGAACCAACGCGTGAAACATGAGTTGTGCTCTTTGATTATATCTCCGTCCGTCCTCTGTTGGCCTCGGTCATTGTACGTCTTCTCAATAAAGGTTTTGTGCTCTACCCCCCAAGGATCGACCACGTCTATGTGTTGTAGCACGACTAGGTTTGCTCTTTCAAAGTCGGCGATTCGACCCTCGAAGTCGACATGCATTTCGCGGGGACCCTCATGGTGACCCCATCTAGCGAGCCTGCCGAGGTGCCTGTTGACGGGCAGACCAATGGGGTTCTCGATGCCTAGATAATTCGTGCAGTAGGAGATGCACTCTTCGGTAAGAAAGCCCCTGGCTATGCTTCCCTCTGGACGTGACATGTTGTGAATGTATCCTTTGATGACACCATTCATCCTTTCGAACGACATCATGCTGTGCAGGAACGTCGGCCCAAGTTGGATGATATCCTCCACGATATGGACCAGCAGATGCACCATAACATCAAAGAATGCGGGCGGGAAGTACATCTCAAGCTTGCATAGTATCACCACGATCTCTTCATGTAGCCTTCTGAGTTGCCTCACGCCAACCGAGTTCCAAGAGATGATGTCGAAAAAGTTGCATAGGCCAAATAGCATTTCACGGACGTGCGCGTCCATGATCCCACGGATTGCAACTGGAAGTATCTGCATCATCAGCATGTGACAGTCATGAGACTTCATCCTGCTGAACTTCTGCTTCGCTGAGTCTAGGTATCTGCTTATCCTCCCCGCGTAACCGTAAGGAAGTTTTACTCCTACGAGGTAGGTGAAAAACTGATCGATCTCCTCCTGACTTAGAGTGAAGCACGCGGGAGGGAAGTCATTTCCGGTCTTCTTGGCCTTTTTGCCTTTGCGACAACTTTCCATGTCTTGCTTCGCCTCATCATCATCATCATTAGCGTGAAGCTCCTCCCTGATGCCCATTGATTTCAAGTCTGCCCTTGCTTTCGGCCCATCTCTGGTCCTCTCTGGCATGTTGATCATGGTACCAAGCAGACTTTCGCACACGTTCTTCATGACATGCATGACATCAAGGCTGTGAGGCACACGGTGGATCTTCCAGTACGGCAAGTCCCAGAAAACAGACCTCATTTTCCATACCTTCAGCAGCGGCTCTGGCGCCTTTCACTTCTTTCCCGGCTCTGGTGCCTTTTGCTTCTTTCCCGACAGTGGGCAATCTTTCCAATTTTTCAACAGCTCGTCTATTTCCTCGCCGCTGCTCGTACGCGGGCGTCTTTGGGGTTCGGTTTCACCATCGAACAGATCCTTGCGTTTCCTCCACGGGTCATCGTCGCGAAGCCACCTTCGATGTCCCATGAACACGGTTTTCGAAGACCCGGGATCTCTATCTAGCTGGCGATACGTTGTGTCATCCATGCACCTGGCGCATCCAGAAAATCCATGGACCACTTGCCCCGCGAGATATCCGTAACTGAGATAGTCGTGCACCGTCCTAAGCAGTGCGGCTCTCATAGGGAAATATTCTTTCTCTGCGGCATCCCACGTATTGGCTGGCATTTTCCACAGCGTGTCTAGCTCCTCTTTCAGCAGCCCCAGATACAGATTGATGTCGTTCCCTAGTTGTTTCGGCCCTTCAATTAGCATACTCATGTGAATGTACTTCCTCTTCATGCACAACCAGGGGGGAAGGTTGTACATCCACACAAACACAAGCCAGGTGCTATGTGTGCTTCTCTGGCTGCCAAACGGATTGACTCCATCGGTGCTCGCGCCCAGCACGATGTTCCTTGGATCCTTCCCAAATTCTGGGTGTTCGAAGTTCAACACTTGCCACTGGCTCCCATCCTTAGGGTGACTCAGCATCTTGTCTTTTTTATTTATCTCCGGATCATTTGCGTCATCTTCTCGCTTCTTCTCCTCCCTATCCGCGTGCCAACGCAGGAGCTTTGCTACCTTAGGGTCCGCGAAATACCGCTGCAGACGAGGAGTGATCGGAAAGTACCACACCACTTTTCGAGGAGCTTTCTTCCTCTTCTTGTATCGAGTGACGCCGCACACCGGACATATGGTAGACTCTACGTGCTCGTCCCGATAAATGATGCAATTGTTCATGCACACATGGTATTTCACGTGCAGTAAATCCAGAGGACACATGATTTTCTTCGCCTCCTCGAAACTGGTCGTGCACTTGTTCCCCTTGGGAAGACGTTCGTGCCAGAATGACATGTTCTCGTCGAAGCATGTGTCGGTCATTTTGTGTTTTACCTTCATCTCCAGAGCCATGAGCGTTACTTTCAGGCGGGTATCCTCGAGCCTGCATCCTTCATACAATGGAGTAACCACGTCTATCTCCAGTTGATCTAGCTTGGCTTTCTCTCGGGCGACAGCTCTTGTGTTATCCGTCTGCTTGAGAAGCAGCTCTTGAATATGAGGGTCCTACACCTAGCCCATTGATGGTCCATCGTTGTCTACTCTGGCATCTTCATCTTCATGATCATGCCCTTCGTCTGCTCTAGCATCTTCCTCATCATCATGTCCTGCATCTTCTCCATGATGACTATGTACAGCATCACCGTCGTGATCATGTCCTGGAGATTCTTCGTCTTCTCGCCTGCCCGAGCCGTGGTGGTTGTCTTGCTGCCCTTCCTCATTTCTTCTCGGCCCCCATGGATGACTTCATAGTCATCTTCATCACCTTGCCACCGATAGCCATCCATGACACCATGCAAGAGCAGGTGGTCCCGCACCTGCCCGGAATCCGGGTCCGCAATAAGGCTCTTTAGCTTGCATCTTCGACGCGGACATCTTATCTCTGTCTCGTTCTTTTGAAGCATCTCGGTCTTCGCAGAGCTCAAAAACCTATTCACGATGCCTTCGGTCATCGTGCGGACCATGGTCGCCTGCGGGGTAGGGCAAAACGATATTTTAGAACCAAGAAAAAATTTGGCATGACTTTGCCTAAAAATAGGACAAAAAAGAATGCATAGTGCCAAAATTCTTGCCGAAACGGAAATGAATCAACATTCCGGCAAAATATTGGCAACTATCGCATTTCAAATACCGGTACCTGCAAACACAAACATACATGCAACACCACAAACATATGCAACACCACAAACATACATAGATCTAGCTAGGCCATAAAAAGTGCATGTGCACGTTGTTGGAGGGAGAAAAAAAAAGTAGATCTACAACATAAAGATAGCTTCCCCCTTACTTACCTATCAAAAAAGGTAATTTAACCACTTAATTTGGATGAATCTATGGTGCAAATGAGGTGAGGAGGAGGAGGTAGCCGAGACAAGCTTGGAGGAGGAGGTGGAGAGAATGAAGTGGGGAAATTGAATGGGTAGGTGTGGCTGTCCAAAATATCTAGCTGGTCCCAGGTTACTAATGGCACACCACACACAAATGCGCCATTAGTAACCCTGATTACTAATGGCGCACCTGCTGGTGGTGCGCCATTAGTAGTTTTGCAAAATAAAAAAATATACTAATGGCGCACCAGGGCACAGTGCGCGCCATTAGTAGTTTTGCAAAAAAAATAATAAAAAAATATAGTAGTGGCGCACTGTGCGGCTGGTGCGCCATTACTAGTTAAAACTAGTAATGGCGCACTGTACCCTGGTGCGCCATTAGTATTTTTGGAAAAAAACATTTGTTACTAGTGGCGCACCGTGTGTCTGGTGCACCATTAGTGTCTATCACACTAATGGCGCACCGACACATGGTGCGCCACTGCTATATGGTAGTGGTGCACCACATGTCTGGTGCGTCATTAGTGGCCATATCATCTATAGCCCTTTTCCTAGTAGTGTTTATTGATCGGTGTGTGTCGAAAAGGAGTTGTGGAGACTCTGGGAGAACGACCTAAAGAAAGAAATGAATGTGCCCGGTGGATAGAATGCCGAGGGAGGGGGAGGGCGAGGAGGGCGTGTGCATGCACGAGAGAAAGTTAGTGGTAGCTACAAAGGTTAGAGGATTGTGTGGGTGTAAGAGACTAACAAAGATCATAATTTGATATGAAAGCGGATTCATATATTTGAATAGGAGATCATAGTGTTTTAAACATTGCATGCATGAATATAGCGGTGATACACGTGATGTGCACATGTTATACCATAATGTGATAATGCATGGCGTTTGCAACTCACAGCTAAATGCCGAACAATCTAAACCATATTATACATCAAACAATCTCACATTTTATTTGAATTTGTGATAATGTGTGGCGTTTGCAGCTTACAACTAAATATCGAGCAATCTAAACAATACTATATATCGAACATTCTCACATGTTATTTGAATTTGTGGTAATGTGTGGTGTTTGCAACTCATATCTAAATACTTGTAGGCGTAGGGGGCGGGGCACCATACATAATGTGATAAACACATTATACATATGAGACATGGTTTAGATTATGAAGATCTAGCTAGAGCTAGAAATGTAATGCGATTTGAAATCAAAATAAAGTGGATTCAAAAAATCTAATTCGAGTTCATATAGTACACATAGTTCATATGTAACTCGAGACTAATCATGTGGTGTGTTGTGAAGATAATACACAAACGATGGTTTAACTTGACAATAATGATGATTGTAGATCTTATTAAAACAGAGAAATGAATTCAAATGCTTTGACTTCACAACAATCATTACTGTAGATCTTATTCAAATTTAGTTCATATTGAAGCGGTAGTATATACGTTTGGAATGCACTAAAATGTTCATTTGAGTAGTACGTTGCATGCATTATACACGTAGTGGAATATTTTAATTGAACATAACATGAATTCAAAGTTTTGAATGACATTTGTAGTGCGCATTGATTTGGTACAGTACACGTTAGGCTTGTCCAGAAATTTCAACCCGCGCCTTGTTAGCCCGAAATATTTAAGATATATCTTTGTCTCGTTTTTCTTGTGGTTTGACTTAATCTCACCATGCTTCTTTGCATCCTATGATCTTCCAATTGTTGTGAATCAAACACCCAGATTGGCAGAAATCCTGTGTTTTTAAATTCTCTGTTTTGCACGTGCATTCCTATCCTATTCCTCTCTATTTCCTATCCCTGCATTGTTGGAGTCCTCCAATTCAAATGAGCCCTTACAAAATTACTTCTCTTACAGATAGTTGTCAAAGAAAACCTTGCGTGGTTTGTCCCGCTCCTGCTGTGCCATCGTCCACCCCAGCTCAGCTGCTCCAATGACAGAAGGGTCCAGCACAGCAGGGATCCGTCCTCCAGACTGTCTTTCGCCGCCTCAGATCTTCTTGCCCGCCGCTGGCAGCCATGAAAACTGCAATACCATCATCAACCAAGCATATTACCTCGAGGACTACACGGGTCCGCAAGAGAGGTCGCACTCTTTCGTGTCTGCTTACGTTATGCATCGCTTAATATTACATGCTACTTTATCGTCCTGTTCACCGATTAGAATCTAAGTCAGCTCCAAACTAATGGTCAAACTTGAGTTTTTAAATGGTTGTGGGGTACATATCAGGGCCGCTATCAATAGTATCTATCTACTATCTGGTTAATCTCCGGTGTCTACTATGAGTTTCATGTTGGGTGGGAAACAAACAGTAAAGAAGCCATTACCTGTATTATTTTTAACTGAAGCCATTATCTGCCTGCTATTATTGGTTTTGCATCTAGCCACATGTTGCTACCATCACTCTGGATTTCTGTATGCACTCCTTACATAATCTCACTATGTTTTATTCCTATGCATGAAAATTATTGTAAACAATGGAACTGAACATGTAGAGCAAAAGAGACGAGCCTTGTGTGGCAATAAAATTTCATGAAGATGTCGCTCCATGGTAGGCGCAAAGGCAACCCCCCTCCATGCATTTCGGATTGTAATCGAGAAGAAGATATCTATTCCGAGGGGGATTCAGAAGGAGAAGACAACTCCTATTTACCCCCTAAGGTCTTCGCTCTAACTTGGCATGCTGATGTTGGTTATATCATGCATATGGTGTCTTGCATTGCTTACTTTATACATCAAATATGTCATCTGCTTAGTTTAGACATGCCTTGTGCGAACGCCATCTGTTTAGTTTATTCATCATTTATGTGAATTATGCAACGCCATCTTGTTTAGCCAGGCATCATATATGTGAATTTTGCAATGCCATCCTGCTTAGCCAGTCATCTTATATGTAAATTATATCAGGCCATCCTTTTTTTCCATTACATATTACATTAGTCAACAATGTTAGTACATTCAACTGCTCTTCGTGTGCATCAGCCATTTGACACGGTGATGGCAAATTCTGGAGTGAAAACAAGGTCTTCAGAGCAGACTATGCTATCTGACGAAGCACATATCTCGCTGGTTACGGATAGCTCCTCAGAGGAGGATTCAGAGACAGATGACCAGTCCTATTCCCCCCCCTGAGGTGTATGCTCTAACTTGGCAGGATTATGTTGCTCATATCATGCGTATGGTGTCTCGCATTGCTATGTCATTTGATTAGTTTAGACATGCTTTGTGTGAATGCCACCTGTTCAGTGTCTAATTACCATATATGTTAATTATGCATTGCCATCTTGTTACAAGACATTATATATGTGAATTATACAATGGTATCTTGTTGCAAAGGCATTATATATGTGAATTATGCAATGCCATGCTATTTAGCTAATCATCATGTATGTGAATTATATCATGCTATCATTTTTTTGTATTACGTGTTCCATTTGTCGACAACGTTTGTATATTCAACTACTCTTCATGTGCATCAGCCATTTGAAGTGGTGATGGAAGTATCTGGAGTGAAAACAAGGTATTCAGAGCAGACAATGCTACCTGCTGAAGCAAACATCTTGCTGGTTACAGAGAGCTCCTCAGAGGAGGATTTAGAGACTGATGACTAGTCCTATTTCCCCCCCTGAGGTCTATGCTCAAACTTGGCAGGGTTATATTACCCATGTCATGCATGTTGTCTTGCATTGCTTAGTTTTTACATCATATATGGATTGCCATCTGCTTACTTGCTTACTATATAAATCATATATTTGAATTATATCATGCCATCATGTTTACATAGTACATACACATCATCTATGTGAATTATGGCATGGCAACCCATTTAATAAAGACATCATATAGTTATATCATCTCATCCTCTTTAGTGTTTACAATCATCATATTTTGAATTATGGCATTCTATCCGTGAATGTATGTGAATTATGGCATGCCAACCTATTTAATAAACACATTATATAGTTATGTCATGTCATCCTGTTTACATAGTCTCATATTTTGAACTATGTCTTTCCATCTTTTTTAGTTAGCCATCATAATGTAAAATTGTGTCATGCTATCCTGTTTAGTTAGCCATCATATATATGAAATTGTGTCATGCTATCCTGTTTGGTTAGACAACATAAATATGAATTATTTCATGCCCTCTTTTATTCCCCACTACCCATTGCACCTGTCTATCATACAATGTCTATACTTTCAATTAATTTTCTTGTTTATCAGCCATTTGAATTGGAGAGCGTGATGGCAGTATCTAAGGGAGTAACAACACGGTCTTCAGAAAAGATAGTGCTACCAGTTGATGCAGATAGAACCACGCTTGTACTTGCCCAAGGACCAGATCCACCACACATAACCCACACTCTCCTAGATTGTACCCCTACCCAGTTGGACAGAGAACCATCTACACCCCTTCTAACCCCAACCGCGGCAGATAGTAACCCAGTTCCAGTTGACACAACACCATCTCCACCACAGAGCACCCAAACACGAGCAATTAGTAAGGGAACTGATGTGCCCAAAGCACGAGTACCACCACTCCGAATCCCAACTCAACACTTAAAGGAGAAGAAGATTTGTTCTCAGGTCGGGTTCTATAGCTATGGTTCATACTCCTTTGCTCTTGCATTACTGTATTTACTCATACCAACTATTTTCAAATTTAAAGGATGGAATTGAAACTCCAATGGCGCAATAGGTATGTTTTAAACCCATTTCTTTAACTGGTTTGCTGTTGTAACGTACTCTATGTTGATTTCAGTTTCAATTGAATAAACAGTTATGTTCTCATGTCATGCACATTACAAGTGTTGTTATTGCTCTATAGTTACCCACACTTATATTCTGTCTATTCTACTTTGTCTTGAACAAATATTATTTGAACTGTGTATCTATCTTGATTTGGCAACAAAAACTAGAATGATATAGACCATAAAGTGACCATGGTACATAGATATATGTTTGTTTCATGCTGTTATCCTGTCCACTTTACTACTGAACTCATTTACCAAAATGAGTTTCATATACAAAATGGTAAACATGTGATGTGTCTGCTTGTTTCGCTTTTAGAATGTGGACAAAATGCTGGAGAATAGTACCGCGTTATCCAATGGTAAAGGAAGTAATGTAGATAAGGTTCAAGATAGTGAGACAGCCCTGTTGGTCTCCAAGAAAGCTGATAAAAACTATCTTGACGACAGTGAGGGAACCCAAAAGTCCTGTCTTGATGTAGTGTTCGAGTTACTGGACACTACTGCTGGCACAAGCTCTTCGAACTCACTGCCTGAATCAGTTCGTCTTCTTGGGTCTCAACTTCAAGTTGAAAGACATCGATCAGATGTGCTGCGACGGGAAGCTGAAGGACCGAGGAAGTTCCTGCAGAATTCAGATGCATATTTTCTGGTGCAACAGCAAGCGCTGGAGGATTTAAGCACCGAACAAGAGAAAGTTAATAAGCTTGCTAAGCATCTTGTCAGCATTATGGGTACCCAGGATATTGTTTCTTGAGATCTTCTGAAGTGGTTTCAGTTCTGGATTTGTTTTGCTGCGGCGTTTATTTGCTAGTCGCCAACTTTGATAACCAGTGTATATGATATGGTGCTTTGTTCCCTATATTTGCACTGGTGGCGAACTTTGATGCCCAGTCCGTTCATGGGCCGACCATAACGGGCCATCGTTAATAGGCCGTATTTGATGACGCTATGAAAATGGCCCAACGTATTAACGGACCACAAACGGGCCGACTGTAACCACGGGCTGAATTTGGCCCACAAGCAGAAAATGACAGTAACGGACCGTAAGTAAACGAATGCTGGAAATGAGCCCAAGAATAAATGGGCTCTGAGAAGGCCGAAAGATAACATGGGCTGGAAATGGCCCAACAGAATAACGAGCCGTTAATGGGTATAAAGTGATACACTTTTCATTATGGGCCAGTTTCACCACGGGCCGTTAATGGGTGTAAAGTGATACACTGTTCATTACGGGCCAGTTTCACCACGGGCCGTTAATAGGACAAGAGTTACATAGGGCCTCATATGGGCCGAAAGACGTCATGGGCCATACATGCGCCAGAAATGAAAACGGGCTGGAATCATATTGGATGGCCCAGATGACGCTATTGGGCCTAATTCAGATAGGGCGCAACGGGCCTTGGGTTAGCGGGCTGTAAATGGGCTATATGCGAACATGCCATTAACAGGCTTTCCATGGGCCGGCCCGCCACCTTTTGACCAAGTCAAACGGGCCGGCCTTTTCACAGGAATGGGCCTCTGTTGGGCCGTGCCACGTGTCGACGTATCATAGGCGCCTTCCGTCAAATGAGTGGATGACATTTGTCCCAACGATGAGCCGACACGTGTTTCCTCCAGCCAATGATGATTTTACACGTGGAAAATTCCCATTGGTCGGGGCTGTTAACGGGTTATCGGATCCAAAACCCAACCCAATAGCTTAACGGTGTTCCGTTACGGTGGATGCCACATGTCGGTCACCCTTGACGAAAGCACTTCTATGACGCGTGATTTATCGTCATGGAAGTGGACACTTCCGTGATGATAATTTTGGTAATGTCATGGAACACTTCTACGACAACATAGGTATGACTATCTTGATTCTGTCATAGAATCATCATGGATGTACATGCATGACAAAAAACGCGACCTACTGTGACAAACACGTATCATCACGAAAGTGTATTTTTTTGTAGTGATCGTACAGTCACTGGAGCTAGAATCGTTCATATTGACTAAGTTGACAAAGCCCTCCGTCCCCGTGAACTTAGTAGGCCCACAAGTCAGCCTCCCACTATGGTGGGTTCCAGCTAGCAGGGGGTATTCATTTTTTTGTGCGTAATAAGGAGGCACTTCCTTGCATGCGAAGATATAGCTGGTGGGTCCGACCTGTCAGCGGGGGGAACGTTTTTTCGCGAAATACAGAGGCCCTTCCGGTGGGTCCTAGCTGTCAGGTGGAGGAATCATTATTTTGCATGTAATAAGGAGGTATTTCCTTGCGTGTGGCCATGGACCCAGCTGTCAGCCTCTCCACATACAGTCCACTTCTGATGGATGTCGTTCATTGATCATGTTGACCACGCCATGCCGAGAGCACCAGGGTAGTGGACGACGGCAAGGCCTAGGAAGGGAACGACACGGAGCCAGGGAAGACTCGGCAGGTGTTTCCAACGTGGAGGGGAGTACGAGGATTTACTGGTTCATCTGCCGTCGCCGGAGAATAACAGCAAGTGTGGGTGAGTAGAGGGATGGCTAGGCTAGCGATGGGAGTACGGTGGGGCGGTGAGGCCTCCACGGCAGCATAGCCGGCCGCCGGAGGAGGGAGCAGGCACTCCCGCTGGCGCTTATTTCAGCGACTGGAGCAGGAAGAGCAGAGATTGAAAAAGCACGACGGTCGTTGGATGGGCATCCAACAGTCACTTCTCTCGTGTGTTCACTAAGTTGACACGGCGTTGCGTGTGCGTCAACCTTTTTTTTGGAAAGCATACGCGTCAACCTGTAGTAGGCACACAAGTCAGCCTCAAATATGTGGAAAACAACATACATCCCATCTGCCATTATTTCTAATAATTTACAGCCCATTTGCTATTTTTTAAGAATTTTTTTGGAGCCCATCTTCTTTTTGTTAGCATTACACCCCATATTGTGGCCTCGGTTAAAAATTATATGAAATTTTGCATATTTCGGTGCGGTCATCTGTTTTTAATCCCGAAATATCGAATCACATTCAAACTATTTTGAAAAAATAATTTATATAAATATAAAATCCAAATAATTGTCCACACATAAAAATCAATGAAATTTAAAATCTTGTAATGAAAAAAATGAAATTAATTCCCGGTTTAATGTGTTTTAAAAATGTACAACCCATTTCTGGGCTAACCGAATGAAACTCTCCTCGTCTTGAAAAATTTGCAGCCCAGCAGGGCTGATAAAGCAAGTAGGCCTCGTTTGGGTATTTCTTTAAAAAAAATAGATCTGGGCTAGCCATTTTCAGCACGAAAAAAACACAACTGGGCTCATGATGTGGTAAACATAAATAAAACCCTGGCTAGACGGGCCATAGCCCCCGCATAGCCCCGTTGTTACCCTGATCCATCGCTAAAACTAGTATAAATAACAACTGCTTGTTCCTAAAAAAACTGCACGACCTGCTGGGTCCCTGGTGTCAGCTGCTCGTAGTGTAATTCTCTCGTTTATTGACTACGTTGACAATGGCATGAGCCCCAGATGTCCGACCATTAGGAGGAACTATTTTTTTGGGCTTGTAATAATGAGGCACTTGCTTGCGTACTGCCATGACACTGGTGGGTCCGTACTGTCATCCTCTCCACGTACAGTCATCTCCTTGTTCTTCTCGGTTGTTGACGACGTTGACAACGCAAGAGGGCGGCGCACTGTGCACGGCAAGCGAACCAAGGCGGAGGACAATGAGGAGGCAAGCGAACCAGGAGCTGTGGAAGATGCGCTGGTCCAGTCGCAGGCAGAAGGGAGTACGAGGGTTGACTGGTTCGGGTGCGGGTGCTTGTTGGGGCTAAAGTCGCTGGAGAATAATAGGACATGTGGGGGAATAGAGGGAGGGACTGGCCAACGTTGGTGGGAATGGTAGGGCGGTGGAGGCGCAGCCAACCATGGGATGCGGGAGTAGGCGGAGCCGACGTGGTGGTTTGGTTTGGGTAGCTGGAGGAAGAAGGCAAGCGATAGAATATACACGACAGATGTTGGATGTCAATCCAACGGCTGGTAGGCAGAATCATTTGTTGACTGGCTAGTAAGTCGACACCACCTTGGATAGGCTATTTCCTCGTGGGTCCCAAATGTCAGAATCCAAATCCGTCACGGTCATGCAACCTTTCCTATGAAATTTACAGCCCATTTGATGTGCTAGTTCGAAATAAGTTTGTGGGTGTTGGTGGGGGCTAATCACTTGGCTTCTGTAATGCACAGTGAGCGCAAGCAGCCGGCGATGATGTCATTTTCCTTGGTTGGGATTTGTTACAATATTTCACTCTTAATTAAACGAATGAAAAGCCATTTGCCTTGTTTCAAAGAAAATATGACAGTCACAACCGAGTTGAAAAGGGCAAGAACTTCTAACTCTAGCTTACAAACTGTACGAAAGCACGAGGGTTAATTGTTCATCAGGTTTAGACAAAACCTAGGTTGAAAAGGGCAACAACATCTAACTCTAGCACTATTTTCGGCAGTCACAGTCAAATGGAACGGTCAGGTCCATAGAATGAACATCCTAGGTCGTAAAATTTACTAGATTATGACCACAATATGTTGTAAATAGAAGCCCGACACATTCAAAAGCTCTTTTGCCCACCTGAAACTCCTTTTTTTTTCTCTTGGACATACCCATCCGTCAAAACCATGCTGCTGATAAACTAAAGCCTGATGGACAATAGTAACCTAGCATTCAACAGGAAGAATGTGACAAATCTAGTGTTTGCACGATTGGCTACATATCGTTCTAGTGTTATTGTCTTCAATCGAATGTCATGAGAAGTGAAAAAATCCCGGTGCTTACGAATTCACCGATTGGTTATAACTTTCTTACCCCATCCTATTGCCTAAATAGACATGAAAATTGAAAACAGTTAAGGTCTAAAAAAAGAGTGTCGAATGAGCAACAACTGAACGGTTAATTCTAGTACACTATATGCGGGCTTCCAATGTGCGTGAAATTATCACCTTTATATACAACTTCTCCAGACATGGAAAGCATTGCAGCAAGCCAATAATCTTGTTCACATCAAAACTATTCATTTGGATATATAAGATCTTGATAGAATCCAACACCATTGATAGACCATCCATGGAGAAACTCTTCATTGAGCATAGAACATAATATTAGTACAAAATGTGTACTCCAAGAAGATATATAACTTATGTGCAGAAATTTAAAATGCAAGTTATGGTTACAAGTGTAGATGATAATATAAAGTACCTGAAGAACTGCGGATCCAGACACCATATTGAAATGAGCACAGAGGTCATGTATTACACCCAAGGTCTCCAGTTTAGGCGCAGAGAGGATTGTGATTTGCAACGGTGAATAACTAGAATCAAGGACCAACCTTTGAAGTGAAGGGGCATCTTGGATGATGAGCTGCCTTCCGTCAAAAGAAATTCCAATTCTTACAAGGTTAGGCGACTTTATTTGGAGAAAACCGATTCTAACTGTGAAAACAAGCACCAAACACTCTAGGGCAGGGCAACTAGAGTGGATGATGTTGTGCAATGAGGCCTCCGATATATGAACCCGCACAAGTGAAAGTTTCTTGAGAAATGGGAGTCGAAGGTTTAGTACCAGATTGTCTGGTAGGTAGCACATCGCAAAGGTGGCGGTGTGGAGAGAGGAGGAAAACCGCAAGATGGACATTGGTGCTGAGGGCACAAGTACATGGCGTTCAGTATCTGGTGATTTCCAGGGGAATAGTAGAACTCAAGCAGCTGTAGTTCTGTGAATTCAGGGGATTTCAGCCAGGCGTCCACCGTGCAGGGCATGGTATGCTTGCTCAGGTAGCATGACGGGATGCAGAGGCTTTGAACGGAGCCTTGGTGGGAGGAGATGATGGCTCTGGGGATTTCAAAATCATTCAAGAGAGATAGCTGACGACAGTCGAGATTAAGGGGCACGATGCGCCATAGAGGGCGCCACCGAATTGAGAGGACTTGGGTGTGACAACAATCCTTGGTGGGGAGAAGCGAGATGATCTCCCCAAGGACTGCGTCTGGGAGATCGCTGATGCGGTCCACCCGAGATTCTACGGGTTCCTGGGATCCGGTGGGGGCGGGGTCGCCGCTTCTCCCCATGCTGCCAGGTGCGGGATCTACAAACGGCATCGCCACTGGCGGGAGCCTCATCTTCTTGGTGCTGGGGTCAGCTGACTCCATTTTCCTCGAGTGTGTCGCGTCGCGCTCATGGATTTGAGCAGAGTAACAAATGACGAGCCTAGTTGTAGTGCAAGTGAAGAAGAAGTGGAGCTGGGGTTTTTCTGTAGTAGTGAGGAAGAAGGGGAGTTGGGGTTTTCTGTAGGAGTGAGGTGAGGAATTTGGGGTACGAGTGGAGTGAGCTGACGTGAGGTGGGTGGGAGTGAGGAGGAAGAAGAGCACCTAGGTTTTTTTGGGGGCAGTGTGCTGGGTGTGGGTAGCGCCTCTTATTAAGTAAATATATGGGCTTTTGAATTGATTTTACTATTTACTAGGGTGGATGGGCTGTTTTGTCTTGGGCCCAGAGAAACAATTACTACTAGTACAGTGGAGACACTCTACAACTACCCAGAAAAACAATTAGTACTAGTACAGTGGATACACTACCGCTTCTAGCTCCTCCTAGGTCATCGAAACGTCTCCCTCTACTGAATGTCATTATACTTTTGTTCACCGACATGCGGGCCATGCAGCGCGCGGGCCAAATGCCACCCACCAAATTAGAAGGCAGTATGCAGGCGGAGAGTCACCCCGGTCGTAGCGCGGCAGTAACGAGCCGTCGTATCACAAAAACCCACCTCCCCGCAGTCTAAGTTTGACGGACGAAGCAACCATCATTTCACTCTTCGCTGAATCCCCTTCTCCCTCACCGTCTTCAAGAAAGCCAACACTCGCATCTGCCACTTTTCTTCTCTCCCAACGAAGGGAAGGTAAGCGGATCTGTGATGTTGGTATATTTTCGTTCAGAAAAAAAGAACTTTTGCAAAGAAGTTACCGATCCTCACTCTCTTTTTTGTTTCATTGTCATTGCGATTGTGTTTTCCTTTCAGTGGTCTCCTAGTATACGTCAGTTTCATGATAGACCAAGGAGAACCAGGCAAAAATCTGCCGATATTGTTGCAGACGCGTGAGGCTGATCCCCACGAGACAGAGAGTTCCAAGAAGATGGAGGCAGCCACCAAGCTGACCCCAGATACGCTCACGGCCACTACTTAGATGGTCAACGCCCCGTTTGAGGATACAACCCCCGTGGCACTACAGGAGCAGTTTTCCCCCTTCTAGGATGTGTCCCCCCCCCCCCGTGCGCTGAGCTGCCCAAGGTGATTTTCTTCTTTGCCGATCTCGATTGTGGTTTTTCATCTAAGTATGTGGTGATGAATAATGCAAAATTTTATTAGCTTCGATGCCATGCTATACATAGTGGTTTAAATAACTTCTGTTTCTTATACTCGAAAGTAATTCAGAATTTGTTTCTATTTCAATTAGAGCCCTGATGCAGACAAGGATTGTGTGGTTGTACATGTCACTCGCTCTGAGGTAGATGACCTGAATATACGCACTAGGGAAACAAAGTTCTTAGGCCATTGGATCCTGGAAGCCATTTGCGCTTATACCGATGTTGAGTTGTATTCCAGCCTCACTATTGTCAGGCGTGTTGTCCAGGGTGTACAGAAGAACAAGAAGTTCAAAGCTACTCCTTCATTTGTGAGGCATACTGTTCTTGTCAAGTTTACGCAGGAAGATGACGTGGCATGCCTCCACAAACAAGTTTAAAGTGGCAAGTCCACAAGGTTATCTTCATGAAGGTTCACATGATTGTGCTGCTGTCGGACATCCTCGATGACATTCATGGAAAGGCCCGTCTTGTGTCCAACCCAAATTAGATCGAGGCATGAAATAGTTGCCCCAGCTAGTGTTTAATAGTAGTTTGGATTGTGTCTAATTATCTGAACCTTGCCTGTTATCGAGCCCTCTGGGGATAGTACTCTGTTTGAATCCGTTTATGGGAACTGCTGCTACTTTTGTGGGCCCACGAATCATGTGAGAGCCATCGTAATTGTTGCCGAAACAGATGTGTCCACACTAGTTTTTTCATGAATATGGAATGGTAAGACATAAGTTGTCATGGTTTATCATACAAGCAGTGCGTGTTTGATGAAATAGAGTACTCGTTCAAGAACTATGCGTTGACGTATACATAAGTACTTGTAAACACTGTTGGTGCTACCCCACTTGTAAGCAGTTATGCAAAACACGGCACATTGGCTTAGCCCGCTTCAACACTAGGCTATTGGCCAGCTAACAATCAACAATCTGTTGTCTGACATATAAGAAACTATGTATCTTGTTACAGTGGATCATGCAGTTAACTGAGGCCACAATGTAAATTCCAAACGTTCACACGCTAGTCCAGCGTTCATGTGGAACACTCACATTAAACTCGGCTTCATAAAAAACTTGAAAAGCATAAGTTAAGAAATTTTATACATCTCAATGATTCATAAAACATAACAAACATATACTAGTTCACAGCAAAAGACAAAGTTGTGAGAAGGTTTACAAATCAGGAAAAAACAAGCAAGGCTTCTCTGAGCAAAGGGCCTCTCGGAAGGCTTAAATTTCCTGGAGATCACTCTGTTTTTTTCTTGTTGCCACCATCCAGGGTTAGGTTCTCTCATTCCAGAATAACCAATTATAATTGTGTTCTCAGCTAGAATGCTGAACTGAACCATGCAGTGTACTGACCAGCTGAAATTCTTGTGCATTCCACTAAATTTAAGCACCACTATTTGCAGAAACAAGCAGACTACAATGCCTCTTGTCCGCGCACCTGTCCCAAAAACCGCCGTGCAGCCGTGCCAGCTGGTCCTCAGTCCATGGATGAACTAATAGAAAGTGCATTTCGGACTAGGATGTAGTTCTTTTCGCTCGTCCCTACACTGCAATCAGGAAGTAAAACGTACAAATCAACTTCTTTTAGATTGCGTTGGTCATTCTACCTAGTTGCTACCAATGTAGGAATACCTGGAACACTGGTGGTTAGAGGACGACATCTAGGAATAGCAATCTCATTTTGTGCAGTTGTACTAAAATTGAGGTGTGTACTTCTGATTGCGCATATAGAAATGATATGGAGACAGACATCCCTGTTTGTGCAAATACAAAATATGGTTATTTAAACAGGCACAGATATTTGCAGTGGCATATGATTAACAGCAACATCTATTGTGTTATAATTGGCACTAGATTGACAATGTGAAAGTGCCCTTAAGTAAGTAGCATCACATCACATCAACACTGCCACTAGATTAACATGCAGAACAATAGCATTAGTAGTATTACTGTCATGAGAGTAGCACATGGTCAGTAAATGTGCAATCAAATTTGTGCAGTTCCACTGGGATGAAGCAATGTTAGCGGTGTGAGATTTAAGTGTAACTGCAAAAACACCATTCATGGGAAATAAAGCAAGACAGAAGCACTTCATAAAATGGTGGTGGCATTGCTTCAATTTATCGACGACACTTGACCATTACTTAGTGACATTAGGTGGCATTGCTTAATGCTTCATGTGATTTTACATTAACGGTAGCAATATGGGCGTAGGGATAGCAGGGGCGTAAAGTGGTGAGGTAGATGTGGTTGCCGAGAGAGGCAAACACTCAGGCAGCATGTCTGCATTTGTCCCATTTCTTATCTCCTCCACGACATTTTCCTATGTGAGCACATTAAATCTAGACGTGCTCATTCTCATTTGTGTTGTCCCCCAACACCCCTCACTTTCTTTCCTTTTTCAACCAAGAGACAGGTCCACTTCCCCCCACCCTTCACCATCCACCATGCTTTCTTCGCCTTTTCAACCAACAGACCGGTTGGGTAGCCAGTATCTACTACTTTCCCCCGTTTCCTCTTATAACCAAGTCCTAGATTCATGCTACAACTTTCCCACTTTCTTCCCTGTTTGAACCAACTCTTAGAGTCGACTGTATGAACTAGCTTTACCTCTCATAATAGTAAAAGTCTAGGTGGCTTTGGAATAGTGGACGAAAGTAGAAAAAGATCCACACGCAGCCAAGTGGGGAGCTGGGGCAGTAGAGAAAGGCAGGTTTGGAAGGAATATATACCTGAGGGTTGTCAGCATGTGGTAAAGACGGTGTCGGGAGGCTGCATCTTGGCCATAATACCGCAGGGAGGAAGAAGTGGTCGGAGGCCCTCCGGAGCAGGTGCTCTCTCGGAGAGAACGACACGGCCGCCGATCGGGACGCGTGGGCAGCCGTTGGTCTCCTCCCTTGCCACTGATGACAGTGTGAACGATGCACCTACACCCCTGCCCCGGTCGAGGTGGTCCTGCCAGATTTGTGACCAACCGTGAGCAGAAAGAGAGAGAGAGAGTGTGGCCACTTATGTCTTGCTTAGATCTAGAGAGCATGAGAGAGTGAAAGAGAGGAACCCTAGTAAAGCAAGTGCTAAGGCTCCTACTTATATATATAGTGGAGTGATTTTGTTGTACCAGCTTAAAAAAATGCGCTCCTACGTGTACCTGCGAGTGGGTGTGAGAGAACTAGTGCGTGCGTGCACCGCTTCTCTTCGTGAGAGTACAATATACTATGCCCAAAGAATGTTCACCACAAGAGTAATAGTATAAGTGTGTGATGTGTGAGCTAAAATAAAATGTGCGCGATGTTTTTTGTTTTTCAGAAGTTCTGAGGGTAGGGTGTGAAGAGCACATATGTGTGTGACGTCTACCTGCAGATAGACGATGGGTGCGAGAGGACTCGGGAGAGTCGTGACTCGTGAGGGTGTGTGTGTGCGTGAGAGAGAGGGGGCACGTATCAAAGCAATGCATGTGTCCGTAAATCATTATCCGACAAACATTCGCCACAAGCCTTTTCCTGACGAACGCCGTAAGAACCGTTAGATCGGCATTGGACAGTGTCAGTTTTGCCATGTCATTTAATAGAACAGCCACTCCTCCTACACACAAATCTTCCACGTGAGTGTTAGCAACTGCCATTTGCTCCCTCCGTTCCAAAATGCAGTGCATATAGCTTTATTGAAAATTCGAACCTCGCAAACTTTTACCAAGTTTTCGTGTACCAAAATGCACATATAGAATACCCAGTATATATCACTTCATTCATCTTCGAGAGGTAACTATAAAGATGGGGGAGGAGTCTACAAAGAAAGACCATCGTATCACCTGCAGCAATTTCAACCATCCTTTGGTGTGGAGGAATATCATAGGAACTCTATTTGATATGATTTTTATAGGAATTTTTCCTTTAGAGCCAATTGGTTCATAGGAATAGATTCATATACTCCATATTTCAAAGGAAATAAACATGATATTATTTTTATAGCTTTAGAGCCACTTGGTTCATATGAATGGATTCCTATAATCCCAGAATTTCAAAGGAAAATAAACATTAGCGTATATTCAATAGAAAAGTTCCTATGATGTGAACCAAATGACATCTCTTTTCTAGTGCCTCCTCATAGGAATTGAGATACATGTCATCTCTAGATTCAATAGAAAAGTTCCTATGATGTGAACCAAATGACATCTCTTTTCGAATCCCTACTCATAGGAATTGAGATACTCCATGTCATCTCTTTCCCTACAACTTCCATGTATACATCTTCTATTCCTAAATAGCTAGTACAACCCACTAGTAGCATTTTTCCAAGACATCCAACTATGGCACAAGAACTATATAGTGTGCGAATAACTTTGAAAGATGGTCACTGAATGAAGCTAATCCGACAGTGAACAGATGGCAAATCTGAGCATTACTGGCCATTGGATATCATCAACATTCCACCAGATTCCACCACATGTACAATTTAGAAGACTCCATGGTTGAACTTAAGCATAATGCACAAACCTCAAAACACCAGCACTTCTCCTTTGTTTTTTCTAAATGAATTGCCATTATTTGTTTTTTACTTTATGCTTTACAATGCACAACCCCATGAATCTTAACATTTTTATAAAACTAATTAATTTTGAATGAGATGATGAACTATAAGAACTAAACGAACATCTACATCATGCATATATGATTCAAAGCTTTACATGCTATAGCGTGTATTTATTCATAATTTGGTTTCGAAATCTCATGCGTTCAATGCATGTGTACCTTACTAGTTTTGAGTAGAGTAGCAAACTTCATGCGGCCGCGGGTATATCAAAATGCAGGGCCCATGCATCATTGCCTTTCGATCAAACTTACGTCCACAATTTTTCGTACGTATATCTCCACTGGTCCCCAAACCCAAAATGCTGCCTCGTTCCCATAAAACCAAGTGGCCCACACATATTAAGGCGTCGACTCGAACTCAATCCATCTCCCGTTTACTACGACGTGGCCCAGCATGCCGTAATACTCCTACAAACCCTACCGCCGCACACATCATCAAATTTCTTCAAGAGGACAAGGGAGAAGCGGATTTGTAGTGGAGGCGCTTTCAAAAAAAAGGATTTGTAGTGGAGGCCCCTACCCTAGGGTGCCCTAGGTAGCTGCCGCACACATCATTGGTTTTCTCTTTTCTTTATGCTCTTGCGCCCTAGTGTGAAATGATGGTTGCTTCGTCCGTCCAGCTTAATGCGGGAAAGGTGGGGCTTTGTGATTTGACCCCTCATCGCTCATTTACTACTATTGTGGCGCTACGACCGGGGTGCCTCCAAGTCCAATCGCTGCTCCAAACTGTAATTTTGTGCATCGCACGTGGAACAAGACAGTGGATGAGCCACATGTCGGACAAAGGGGTCCTGTTAAGTGTGTCGCCATTTCATGTGCGGACTGACCCTACTTGAGTTGCTACGCCAACACGACAGGAGCAGCCTACCACTTGGTTTTTCTCCTTGGTGAATCCCGAATATATTGATCTAAAAAGGTAAGTACTGTACTACCCTCTCCGTCTCGGTTTATAGGGCGTGCACGTAGTTCTAGGTCATCTATTTGACTAACTAAATATGAGTTACTATGTCACAAAAAGTATATCATTGGATTCTTAAGCGGATGTAGTTTCTAAACATATACTGTTCATCACATATATAGCCAGTTAAATTCTCAACCTAGAACGACGTGCATGCCCTGTAAACCAATACAGAGGAAGTAGTAAAAATGAGGTGATTTTACTGAGCGATGGGCACTACAAAAAAAATACACTTCCGTGATGATACATGTTTGTCACAGTAGGTCGCGTTTTTTGTCATGCATGTACATCCATGACAAATTTATGACAGAATCAAGATAGTCATACCTGTGCTGTCGTAGAAGTGTTCCATGACATTACCAAAATTATCATCACAGAAGTGTCCACTTGCATGACGATAAATCACGCATCACAGAAGTGCTTTCGTCAAGGGTGACCGACACGTGGCATCCACCATAACGGAACGCCGTTAAGCTATCGGGTCAGGTTTTGGATCCGATAACCCGTTAACAGCCCCGACCAATGGGGATTTTCCACGTGTAAAATCATCATTGGCTGGGGGAAACATGTGTCGGCTCACCGTTGGGACAGATGTCATCCACTCATTGGACAGAAGGCGCCTATGATATGTTGACACGTGGCACGGCCCAACAGAGGCCCATTCTTGTGAAAAGGCCTGTCGGATTTTGGGTTCCGGCAGACCCTTGAGGTTCGAACACTGGGGTGCGTACGGAGATTTCGTCCTCTACCTACCTGCTCCTCGCCGAATCGCTAGGATCTAAACTACGAAAAGAACAACACAAGAGACACAGGGTTTATACTGGTTCAGGCCACCATCGTGGTGTAATACCCTACTTCAGTGTGTGGTGTGGTGGACTGCCTCTTGGGCTGATGATGAATAATACAAGGAAGAACAGCCTCGCGAGGGTCTGTTCTTGGCTGGCGCGATGAACTGCTAGGAGGAGTTCAGTCGCTCTATCTCTCTCTCTCTCTCTATTCTAGATGTATGCCAGATACCAGATGCCTCTACCCTCGGGGTGGCTAGTCCTATTTATAGGCAAAGGCCCTGGGCCTCTTCCCAAATATTGAGCGGGAAGGGCGCCAACAATTGGCCATTTTGAAGGGGAATAGCGGGTACACTTATCCTGACTAAAGTTGGTCCTCGCCTGTCAAAGGCTTTGGTGGTGACGCCTGCTTGGGCTCCACAATGACTTCCTCCCTGCCGTTGGGCTGGTCTTGGTCTTGTTGCACTGAAATGGATGCCTTTGCTTGATGCCCTCGCCTGCGCTTGCTCCCTTTGCACCAAAGAGGAAAGGAGGACATTGCACGGGCTGGCGCCTGAGTCGCGCCCTTGGTCGTCATGGCTTGCCTTATGGGCACTTCGCGAGGTACCCCGCCTTGAACTCTCCGCCTCCTCGTGAGCCAGCCTGATGAGGCCGTGCGTGAGGAAGCTCCTTGTCGTCCACCCCGCGAGGCTTGGCCCCTCGCGAGGGTCTTGAGCTTGTGTTGATGAAGATGGGCCGCGCTGGGCCCCCTTTGAGCCACGCCGCAGGCCGCAGGCAGGCAAGTCTGGGGACCCCTGTTCCCAGAACGCTGACAGTAGCCCCCGGGCCCAAGGCGCGCCCGGACTTGGCTGAGCAGAGAGGCGAAAGGGCAAGTGCGAAGCGTCGCGGGCCCTAACAGCCTGCGGCCTCGGGCGCCGCGTGGCGGTTGATTGGATGTGGGCGCCTCAGCTTCCCCACGACGCCTCGGCAACTGCACGGATTCGACAAATCCCTGCATGCAAAGCGGGTCATGATTACCTGCGATCGTGGAGGTCGACGGTTGGCCTTCGCTGGCTATAAGTACGGAACGGCGCACACCCTTCCAGTCTATCTCTCCTCTCTTCTCCTTCTTCGTGGTCCTTGCTCCGTCTTGCTGCAATGGCTCCGATCCGCCGGTTCTCCACGGCAGAGAAGGGAAAGGCTCCCCAAGAGGATCCTGACCCGCTTCCACTGAAGAAACGACTTGCCCTCTGCCATCGGGGTGAGGGCGCCCGCCAGGAAGTGTCGAGGCCCTGGTGTGAGCAGCCACCACCAGGGTTCCCACTTCCCTTGTACGCCCATATCGAGGGCTCTGAAGGAGTCGACGCCGAATGCCACGGTCGGCGCCACCGTCGGCGCCGGTGGGTCACGAAGGTGTGCGTCTTTCCCCCTGCAGTCCACGCCGAAGGCCCCTCCCGAGAGTTCGTGCTTCACGCCGCCACGCCTCCTAAGTCTTGGATTCGCCTTCCCCCTTTCTTCGCCTCCGTCATCCCGCAGGGGGAACCCCTGGGGCTTTGGCTGCAGCACGCCGGCTGCAGCACCCTCGCGACCGGGGCAGAGGTCGCGGTCGTTGCCCCGGGCAAGGTCTTCATGACTCAAGGCTGGGGCGAGATCGGCCGGGTCTGCAGGACAAGGGGTGCCCTCGCGATCCATCTGGAGTACGACGGTGCTTCGGTGATGTCCTTCAAGGTCTTCGATGCACAGGGTCGCCGGCTGGAGTGCTGCCCCGGGAGAGGCGGTCGGGACCCTGCTGCGGCGAAACAAACGCCGACCAACCGCTCCCTTGGCAGCTCCTCAGGCGATGGAGGCGCCGGAGGATCCAGCGACTCCGCCGAGCTCTTCGCGACTCCGGAGACGAGTGACGACAACTACGAGCCCCCGAGCCTGTGCCGCTCCTGGAGCAGGGTGGGCTCGTTAGGCCGTCGCCGCCCCTGATCTGGATGGGGTTGGCGCCGGTGCTGGATGACCCACTATTGATGATGGCGTCTGTCGTGATGGTCCCTGTCGTTAGGACTCCTTAGGATTCGCGTCTTTTGCTCCTGCGAGGAATCAAGAATATACCCCGTGGGGGCTTGTAAGATGTTTGTAGCTCCGTTCGTCAATATGATCCTCATTGTGAAGCAGTGCGAGATGCTTATTCCGTATTAGCTTAGTTTCTTCCTTTCAGACCTCGTGAGGGCTTGATGCTCTGCGCCGATAGGTCCCAATCCCAAGGCGGCTTCAGCCGTCGCTGGTATGCCAGGCCGCGAAGCCGTGGTCAAGGCCAGGAGGTGAGCAGCCCAAGGTCCGGTAAGAGCCCCTGAGTCGCGATGCTCAGGAGGTCCCCTTTAGCGCTCAAGCAGCCATCATTCGGAGAGAAAGGAGAGCGATGTTGCTAACACGGGATTGCATTAGGTGCGGGGATGGTGCTGCAATAGCTAGTGTTCCTGGAGGGTGACTTATCTCGAGGGTCAGGAAACGCTTCCTGGTGCGGCGCTAGGTCCGTGCCTTGGCTGGCGAGGGGTTGCTTGGCGAGGTCCTCGTGTGCTTCTCCCCTCTCGCCTTTGCTCCCTGTTCTGCTCTACGTCCTCGGGTCCCGGCCCTCGAGCGAGTCTCAGCTGTCGCTGGTATGCCAGGTCGCGATGCCGTGGACAAGGCCAGAGGGTGAGGGCTGGAGAGTCAGTAGGAGCCCTGAGTCGCGATGCTCAGGTACCCCTTCCTTTAACGTGCAAGCGGTTTGCATGGACGAGAGTGGAGAAGACACCGTGAGGGCCTCGCCTGACGATGCTCGTTGGAGGGACCCTGAAGGCTCATCATAGAAGGAACGAGAGTTCGTCGTGACAATCGACAGTTAGCCGTTAGTTGCTTTGGAGAGGCGACAAGGCACGAAAGGCCTGGCGAGGTGTATTGGGGCACCCGCGAGCCAGCGCGGGACTCACGGGGCCCTACCCCAAGGCGGGTTGCGCCTGGCACTGGGCCTTATCTTGGGATGTGTTCCTACAAATTTGGCTAGATGCCGGTGCTCTACGTCCTCGGGTCCCGGCCCTCGAGCTGGTCTTAGCCGTCGCTGGTATGCCAGGTCGCGATGCCATGGACAAGACCAGAGGGTGAGGGCTGGAGAGCCGGTAGGAGCCCTGAGTCGCGATGCTCAGGTACCCCCCTTTAATGCGCAAGCTTCCGACATCCAGGAAGAAAAGGTGCCACGGACAGGCACCAAATAACAAGCATGATGGGTCGAAAGCATGGCCCTAAGATAAACGCAAGAAGGGTACACGCCGCTCGGTCTGACCCGAGCGACTTGGGGATGATGCAGCCCGAGGGGCGCCCCCAATAAAGTAAGCTAAGAACATGAAATAAAAGGGATACACGCCGCAGGGATGGACCCACGCGGCCTGAGAATAATTCGGCCCTGAGGGCGCTCCCAGTTGGAAATGAAACTTGAAAGATGTCACCTGATGATGTTGGGGACGAAAGGGTGTTGGTGTAGCAGACTCGGTGGGCTGCGGGAGCCGATCCTCACGAGCCCCCAGGCCCAGGGGCCTCGGGAGACTCCGGAGGCGCTGGTGGCTCCTCGCGGACCATCTCCATCTCCACCAGGGCTGCGGAACGCCTGACCTCCTGAGCCTCCAGGATGGCCCTCATGAGGCGCTGGTACGCGGCAGCCGCGTTCGGCAATCCATAAGGCATGCGAACGTAGCTGTGGGGCGGACCCTCGCGGCGTCCCACTTGCGAGGGCCAGAGGCGCTCTTGAGACGCAGCTCGGTTGAGCCCTGGTACGTCGATGCAGATGCGCATCCCACCATCCTCGCCTAGATGGGGGGCCACAGCGGGTAAGCGGCGGCTGCCTCTCATGACTCTTGACTCCTGTAGCTCCTGAATGCCTTGCTGACGAGCTCCTGAGCGTTTGGCCCTCCTTGCCTTGCTCCTTCTTGAGGGAAACATGCTTCGAAATACGCCTCCACGTGGTGCCCAAGTGCCTCCCTCGTGACCTTGGCGAGGTCGGCGGCCCTCCAGGGGAGAGCCCCCGAGCCCCGCCTGAGGAGGGCGCCGGGCGTGCTTCCCTATGCGATGGAAGGAGGTTCCCCCTGAGTAGGCGCGGGCCCTGAGGGGCCTGCCTCCTCAGGGACTGGGCCGGACGATGTCTTCTTATTCTTGGGGGCGGCCTCGAGAAGCCTCCTGTTTCTGCGATCCGGGTCTTCCAGTGATGCAGCCTGAAAGGCTCGCTCCAGGGAGCACACTGCATCTCTCTCCTCGCAGGGCACCGTGATGACTCCGCCACTTCCTGGCATCTTGAGGACGTTGTAGCCGTGGTGGGTTATGGCCATGAACTTGGCCAGTGCTCGGTACCCGAGGTGGCATTGTACGGCAGGCGAATGTGGGCGACGTCGAAGTCGATGAGCTCGGTGCGGTAGTTGTTGCGTGCCCCGAAGGTGACAGGGAGGCGGACCTGCCCAATCGGGACTGTGGAGCCGTCGGTGACTCCGGAGAAAGGCTTGGTTGGCTGAAGCTGATTGTAGGGCACTTGGAGATTGTTGAACGTTTCCACGGACAAGACGTTGAGCCCTGCCCCGCCATCGATGAGGGTCCTGGTGACTAGCACATTGCTGATGATTGGGGAACAAAGCATCGGGAGGACTCCGGATGTGGCTGCGCACTTGAGCTGATGCGCTGAGCTGAATGTGATGGCGCATGTCGACCACCTGAGAGGGCGCGTGGCCTCGAGCTTGGGGAGGACTGCATTCACTTCGCGGGTGAACTGCTTGAAGATGCACTGAGAGGCTGGGGCTTGAGCTCCGCCCAGGATGCAGGCGATTGCACGTGGCTCCTGGAAGCCCCCAGCCCCCTCGTCTTGATGACGGTCCTCATTTCTTCTTGGCTGCGACGGCAGCGGAGGGAGGCCTGCGTTACCTTGCGGGCGATCCTCGCGAGGCTGATCCCTCCAGCCTCCCTCGCGAGGCGGGTCCTGCCAGCGATTCTCGCGAGGTTGGTCGCGCCACCGTTGGCGTGGGCCGCGGTCTTCCCAGCGTCCTACGTTCCTTCCTCCTCCTCGGCCATAGCCCCGGTCGCTCCGGTCGGGACGTTGGTCGACCCTTCCTTCACGCACGGCCCAGAGCTCTTGGCATTCATTGGTGTTATGGGTGTGGAGGTCGTGGTACACGCAGTACCGACTGCCTTTGGAGGATTCGGGCTGGTCTCTGCCCCGCTTGGTGTCTGGCTCTGCCGCGAGCACGGTAGCCACCTTGTGCTTCACGTCCTTGGCCTTGGGCTTCTTCTCTTCTGGGTCTGCGGCAGGCAGCTCGAGGAGGGAGAGGCGCCCTTCCTTAGCCCTGGCGCACTTGGTCGCCAAGTTGAACAGCTCCAAGGAGGTGCACAGGTCTTCATGCATCGCCAGCTCCTCCTTCATCTTGACGTCGCGCATGCCGTCAGAGAAGGCTGAGATGATGGCCTCCTCGGTCACCTTGGGGATCTTGAGGCGCGCGTTGTTGAAGTGCTGGATGTACTTCTGCAGGGTTTCCCCTGGTTGCTGCTTGATACGACGCATGTCGCTCACAGCGGGTGGCCGGTCGCGAGTACCCTGGAAGTTCGCGATGAAGCGGGTGCGAATCTCGTCCCAGGAGGAGATCGTGCCTGGAGCTAGATTCAGGAGCCAGGTGCGGGCCCCGTCCTTGAGCGCCATGGGAAACCAGTTCGCCATGACCTTCTCGTCTCTGTTGGCAGCCTCGATGCCCAGCTCGTAGAGCTGGAGGAACTCTGTAGGGTCAGCCGTGCAGTCGTAGCAAGGAGGCAGGTCTGGCTTGAACTTGCCGGGCCACGCGACGCTGCGCAGCTCGGTGGTGAAGGCGCGACAGCCCGCTGTCGCCACGGGAGGCCTTGGGCGACGAAGAGCTTGGTCTTGCGGGTCCCCATGCGCTGCAGCTGGGAGCAGCGCGGGGTCTTGACGTGCTAGGGCAGGGAGCGCTCGGGCAGCTTCTCGAGGGCGAGAGACTTCTTGGCAGCTCTGCTCTTGCCGCACTGGCGCCTGACGGAGCGGGTTCCGCCCAGGGGCCGCGCGCCTTGGGGCCAGGGCGCCTTCTTGAGGGGGAGGAGGCTGAGGCGCCCCAGGAGCTTCATTCCCCGCACAGGGCGGGGCGCGGTGCAGCGAGAAGGATGGCACGGGGGAGCCCCCAGCGGCGCGGACGAGCTCGGCGACTCGGTCGAGCCACTCTTCGTAGACATCGTCGATTGGGTGGTAGAGCAGGAGCTCGTTTGCCGCGATGAGCGCAGCTCGGGCCTCCATCGCCGCGCGGGACGCGCGGGACGAAGAACCAGCAGGGGTGAGCGAGGGTGTAGCAGTGCGGCCGTCTCGCCTCATGGATGGATGCTGGGACGATGCTTGTTGCTCGTTCCCCGCCGGGCCGGTGGCGGCGTTGACGGCAGGTGAGGGGAACGACGAGGGCGCCCGCCGACGGGAGCCGTCTGGGCAACGCGGGAAGCGAGGTCGGCTCGGCGCTCGGCGCGAGCCCGACGTGCGTCAGACATGGATGCGATGGTCGGAGAAGAACATGACGACGGAAGGCGAATTCCGGCGCACCCCTACCTGGCGCGCCAAATGTCAGATTTCGGGTTCCGCCAGACCCTTGAGGTTCGAACACTGGGGTGCGCGCGGATATTTCGTCCTCTACCTACCTGCTCCTCGCCGAATCGCTAGGATCTAAACTATGAAAAGAACAAAACAAGAGACACAGTGTTTATACTGGTTCAGGCCACCATTGCGGTGTAATACCCTACTTCAGTGTGCGGTGTGGTGGATTGCCTCTTGGGCTGATGATGAATAATACAAGGAAGAATAGCCTCGCGAGGGTCTGTTCTTGGCTGGCGTGATGTAATGCTAGGAGGAGTTCAGCGGCTCTATCTCTTTCTCTCTCTATTCTAGATGTATGCCAAATACCAGATGCCTCTACCCTGGGGGTGGGTAGTCCTATTTATAGGCAAAGGCCCTGGGCCTCTTCCCAAATATTGAGCGGGAAGGGCGCCAACAATTGGCCATTTTGAAGGGGAACAACGGGTACACTTATCCTGACTAAAGTTGGTCCTCGCCTGTCAAAGGCTCTGGTGGTGACGCCTGCTTGGGCTCCACAATGACTTCCTCCCTGCCGTTGGGCTGGTCTTGGTCTTGTTGCACCGAAGTGGATGCCTTTGCTTGATGCCCTCGCCTGCGCTTGCTCCCTTTGCACCAAAGAGGAAAGGAGGACACTGCGCGGGCTAGCGCCTGACTGGCGCCCTTGGTCGTCATGGCTTGCGTCATGGGCACCTCGCGAGGTACCCCGCTTTGAACTCTCCGCCTCCTCGTGAGCCAGCCTGATTAGGCCGTGCCTGAGGAAGCTCCTTGTCGTCCACCCCGCGAGGCTTGGCCCCTCGCAAGGGTCTTGAGCTTGTGTTGATGAAGATGGGCCGCGCTGGGCCCCCTTTGAGCCACGCCGCAAGCCGCAGGCAGGCAAGTCTGGGGACCCCGTTCCCAGAACACCGACAAGGCGGGCCCGTTTGACTTGGTCAAAAGGTGGCAGGCCGGCCCATGGAAAGCCTTTTAATGGCCTGTTTGCATATAGCCCATTTACAGCCCGTTAACCCAAGGCCCGTTACGCCCTATCCGAATTAGTCCCAGTAGCGTCATCTGAGCCATCCAATATGATTCCAGCCCATTTTCACTTCTGGCCCATGTATGGCCCATGATGTCTTTCGGCCCATATGAGGCCCTATGTAACTCTTGGCCTATTAACGGCCCGTGGTGAAACTGGCCCGCAATGAACAGTGTATCACTTTACACCCATTAACGGCCCGTGGTGAAACTGGCCCGTAATGAATAGTATATCACTTTATACCCATTAAGGGCCCGTTATTCAGTTGGGCTGTTTCCAGCAAATGTTATCTTTCGACCTTCTCAGAGCCCATTTATTCTTGGGCTCATTTGCAGCATTCATTTACTTACGGCCCGTTACTGTCATTTTCTGGTTGTGGGCCAAATTCAGCCCGTGGTTACATCGGCCCGTTTGTGGTCCATTAATACGTTGGGCCGTTTTCATAGCGTCATCAAATACGACCTATTAACGATGGCCCGTTATGGTCATACGGCCCGTATAAGGCCCATTCATGATACGGCCCATAGAAGGCCCATTGTTTCTACGGCCTGTAGAAGGCCCATTGTTTCTACGGCCCGTAGAAGGCCCATTGTTTCTACGGCCCGTAGAAGGCCTATTGTTTCTACGGCCCGTAGAAGGCCCACTGTTTCTACGGCCCGTAGGAGGCCCAGTGTCACTATAGTAAATATTAGCCCATGGTTATTGTGGCCTAGTTTTAAAAAGAACTGCACTGACTACAAGCAAACAAATAAACAAGACAACAAGGAAATAAATAAGCAAGCAACTTCTGCTAGGCTATCACGGCTGTTACACATATTACATCCACTGGGCATAAAAGTTCGCCACCAGTGCAAATATAGGGAACAAAGCATCATATCATATGCACTGGTTGTCAAAGTTGGCGACCAGCGCAAATAAACACCGCATCAAAACAAATCCAAAACTGAAACCACTTTAGAAGATCTCAAGAAACAATATCCTGGGTACCCATAATGCTGGCAAGATGCTTAGCAAGCTTATTAATTTTCTCTTGTGTGGCGCTTAAATCCTCCAGTGCTTGTTGTTGCACCAGAAAATATGCATCTGAATTCTGCAGGGACTTCCTCAGTCCTTCAGCTTCCTGTCGCAGCACATCTGATTGATGTCTTTCAACTTGAAGTTGAGACTCAAGAAGACTAACTGATTCAGGCAGTGAGTTCGAAGAGCTTGTGCCAGCAGTAGTGGCCAGTAACTCGAACACTACATCAAGACATGCCTTTTGGGTTCCCTCACTATCATCAAGATAGTTTTTATCAGCTTTATTGGAGACCAACAGGGATGTCTCACTATCTTGAACCTTATCTGCATTACTTCCTTTACCATTGGATAACGCGATATTGTTCTCCAATATTTTGTCCGCATTCTAAAAGAGTAACAAGCAGACACATCACATGTTTACCATGTTGTATATGAAACTCATTTGGGTAAATGAGTTCAGTAGTAAAGTGGACAGGAAAACAACATGAAACAAACATATATCTATGTAGCATGGTCACTTTATGGTCTATATCATTCTAGTTTTTGTTGCCAAATCAAGATAGAGACACAGTTCAAATAATATTTGTTCAAGACAAAGTAGAATAGACAGAATATAAGTGTGGGTAACTATCAATAACAACACTTGTAATGTGCATGACATGAGAACATAACTGTTTATTCAATTGAAACTGAAATCAACATAGAGCAGGTTACAACAGCAAACCAGTTAAAGAAACAGGTTTAAAACATACCTTTTGCGCCATTGGAGTTTCAATTCCATCCTTCAAATTTGAAAATAGTTGGTATGAGTAAATACAGTAATGCAAGAGCAAAGGAGTATGAACCATAGCTACAGAACCTGACCTGAGAACAAATCTTCTTCTCCTTTAAGCGTTGAGTTGGGATTCGAAGTGGTGGTCCTCGTGCTTTGGGCACTGCAGTTCCCTTACTAGCCGCTCGTGTTTGGGTGCTCTGTGGTGGAGACGGTTCTGTGTCAACTGGAACTGGGTTACTATCTATTGGTTGGGGTTAGAAGGGGTGTAGCTGGTTCTCTGTCCAACTGGGTAGGGGTACAATCTGCGAGAGTCTGGGTTATGTGTGGTGGATCTGGTCCTTGTGCAAGTACAACCGTGGTTCTATCTGCATCAACTGGTAGCACTATCTTTTCTAAAGACCATGTTGTTACTCCCTTAGATACTGCCATCACGCTCTCCAATTCAAATGGCTGATAAACAAGAAAAGTAATTGAAAGTATAGACATTGTATGATAGACAGGTGCAATGGATAGTGGGGAATAAAAGAGGGCATGAAATAATTCATATTTATGTTGTCTAACCAAACAGGATAGCATGACACAATTTCACATATATGATGGCTAACTAAACAGGATAGCATGACACAATTTCACATTATGATGGCTAACTAAAAAAGATGGAAAGACATAGTTCAAAATATGAGACTATGTAAACAAGATGACATGACATAACTATATATTTTGTTTATTAAATAGGTTGGCATGCCATAATTCACATACATTCATGGTTAGAATGCCATAATTCTAAATATGATGATTGTAAACACTAAACAGGATGAGATGATATAACTATATGATGTCTTTATTTAATGGGTTGCCATTAAATAATTCAGATAGATGATGTGTATGTACTATGTAAACATGATGGAATGATATAATTCAAATATATGATTTATATAGTAAACAAGTAAGCCGATGGCAATCTATATATGATGTAAAAACTAAGCAATGCAAGACAACATACATGACATGGGTAATATAACCCTGCCAAGTTTGAGCATAGACCTCAAGGGGGAAATAGGACTGGTCATCAGTCTTTGAATCATCCTCTGAGGAGCTCTCTGTAGCCAGCAAGATGTCTGCTTCAGCAGGTAGCATTGTCTGCTCTGAATACCTTGTTTTCACTCCAGATACTTCCATCACCGCTTCAAATGGCTGATGCACAGGAAGAGTAGTTGAATATACAAACGTTGTCGATAAATGGAACACGTAATACAAAAAAATGATAGCATGATATAATTCGCATACATGATGATTGGCTAAACAGCATGGCATTGCATAATTCACATATATAATGCCTTTGCAACAAGATAGCATTGTATAATTCACATATATAATGTCTTGCAACAAGATGGCAATGCATAATTAACATATATGGTAATTAGACACTGAACATGTGGCATTCACACAAAGCATGTCTAAACTAATCAAATGGCATAGCAATGCGAGACACCATACACACGATATGAGGAACATAACCCTGCCAAGTTAGAGCATACACCTCTGAGGAGCTATCCGTAACCAGTGAGATATGCGCTTCGTCAGATAGCATAGTCTGCTCAGAAGACCTTGTTTTCACTCCAGAATTTGCCATCACCGTGTCAAATGGCTGATGCACACGAAGAGCAGTTGAATGTACTAACATTGTTGACAAATGTAATATGTAATGAAAAAAAGGATGGCTTGATATAATTTACATGTAAGATGACTAGCTAAGCAGGATGGCATTGCAAAATTCACATATATGATGCCTGGCTAAACAAGGTGACGTTGCATAATTTACATAAATGATGAATAAACTAAACAGATGGCATTGCACAAAGGATGTCTAAACTAAGCAGATGACATATTTGATGTATAAAGTAAGCAATGCAAGACACCATATGCATGATATAACCAACATCAGCATGCCAAGTTAGAGCGAAGACCTCAGGGGGTAAATAGGAGTTATCTTCTCCTTCTGAATCCCCCTTAGAACAGATATCTTCCTCTCGATTACAATCCGAAATGCATGGAGGGGGCGCTGTCTTTGCGCCTACCATGGAGCGACGTCTGCATGAAATTATATTGCCACACAAGGCTCGTCTCTTTTGCTCTGCATGTTCAGTTCCATTGTTTACAATACCTGTCATGCATAGGAATAAAACATAGTGAGATTATGTAAGGAGTGCATGCAGAAATCTAGAGTGATGGTAGCAACCTGTGGATAGACCCAAAACCAATAATAGCAGGCAAATAATGGCTTCAGTTAATAAATATAGATAATGGCTTCTTTACTGTTTGTTTCCCACCCAACATGAAACTCATAGTAGACACCAGAGATTAACCAGATAGTAGATAAATACTATTGATAGCGGCCCCGATATGTACCCCACAACCATTTAAAATCTCAAGTTTGACCATTAGTTTGGAGCTGACTCAGAGTCTAATCGGTGAACAGGACGATAAAGTAGCATGTAATGTTAAGCGATGCATAACATAAGTAGACACAAAAGAGTGCGACCTCTCTTGCGGACCCGTGTAGTCCTCGAGGTCATCTGCTCGGTTGATGATGGTAATGCAGTTTTCATGGCTGCTAGTGGCGGGGAAGAAGATCTGAGGCAGCGAAAGATAGTCTGGAGGCCGGATCCCTGCTGTGCTGGACCCTTCTGTCGTTGGAGCAGCTGAGCTGGGGTGGACGACGGCGCAGGAGGAGCGGGACAAACCACGCAAGGTTTTCTTTGACAACTATCTATAAGAGAAGTAATTCTGTAAGGGCTCGTTTGAATTGGAGGATTCCAACAATGCAGGGATAGGAAATAGAGAGGAATAGGATAGGAATGCACGTGCGAAACAGAGAATTTAAAAACACAGGATTTCTGCCAATCTGGGTGTTTGATTCACAACAATTGGAAGATCACAGGATGCAAAGAAGCATGGTGAGATTAAGTCAAACCACAAGAAAATGTACAGTTATAATGCTATTATGCTACTATCTCTTAGTCTTGTGCTTCATGAATACGAATTTGAAAAGGAGGACAAGTGAGAATTAAAATTCCTACATTTTTTGTTTCAAGGAGACACTAAAGGAACAAATCCGTGTGCTCAGTGGACAATATATATAACATGTAGAGTAAAAAGGAGATGCAACAAGTGTACAACCTCTTTGGCGAAGCCATGTCGATCTCAGCATGATTGGGTTGGCCGGTGAGGATGCTCCGGCTGACTTTGCTGTCGGAGGAGGGGAAGAAGATCTTAGGCGTCTGGAGATGGAGCCCGAGATACTGCTCCACTGTGATGGAGAGTTTCATCGTTGGAGCAGCTTCGATGAGTTGTACGACGCCGAGGCTGAAGCAGGACAAGAGAGACAACGAACAATGTTAACCTGAGTGGAATTCTAATAGCATCTCCAATACATGACGTAAAATACATAACCACAAAGTGCTAGATGTAAAATACATCAGCCGCTCATCTCTAAACTTAACTGTCGAAACTGAACTTAACTGTCAAAACTGAACTTAACTATCGAAACTGAACCTAACTGTCGAAACTGAATTATGCTTTCGAAACTGAATTTTGCTGTCAAAACTGAACGCAATAGCAAGGTGAGGCTACACGTCGGTCGAATGACTTTTTCATCTCTGGTCAGTCGATTTTGCAGCTGTTGGATACAAAATCAAGGGCCTGCGGTTCATCTTCAACCTCCACCCCCCTGAGCCGCCAGCCACCACCAGAAAAACAGCAGCCCCCCGCCGCCCGCGGCTGGCGGTGCGCCACCCCGCCCACCCCGAAAACACTCCCCGCTGCCGATCAGCCGCCGCCCCGGCCATCCCTCTAGGCCCCCCCGTGCCAAGCTTTTTCTCCGGCGATCCCCACGCCACCGCCCCGCCAACGCCCTGCCACCGCCGGCGACCACCGCCCCAATCCTGAACCCTAAGATGGATAGTGGGGTAGCTCTCCGGCGAGCCCCCCTCCCCGCTGCGGCTGGTTCTTCCTTCACCCTGGCGAGCCCACCCCTTGAAAATCAACTGACCCAAAAGTCGATTCAGTCGACTGAAGTGTAGCCAAATCGGAGCAGCATCGCAAGCAAGAGCAAGAGCGAGAGCAGCAGCACGAGCAAGATAAATAGCAAGAGCAGACCAGGCAGGGGACCGAGAGCAAGAGCAGAGCAGCAGCGCGAGCAAGAGCTAAAGCAGTAGCAGCTCCTACTGATGTGAACATCACCGTCGAGGGAGCGACGCCGTGGAGGAAGTGGCCGGCGACGCCGCCGTGGATGGATCCGCGCCGTGTCGGCTCAGGACCGAGTGCCGGCAGCATCGTGAGATCGAATCAAGAAGAAAATGCGGTGATTAGTGTACAACCTCTTTGGTGGCGCCGATTAGGCCGCAGCTTCATCCAAGGAAACGGTGATGATGATGCTCTTCCAGTGGTGCAGGTGAAGACGGCGGTGTGGGAATGGAGGTGGCGTGAAAGACGAGTGGAACGTCGGGGCAGCTCCTTGGAGGTGGAGGACGGGGTGGCTGAACCGGCGGGACGATGAGATCGACGACGGATCCTCATCCGGTACGGTGGATGAGGGACGTCAAGGTGTTGCTGTGGACGACGTCGTTGGGGAAGAGGCTCCGGCTGGGTGGCGGACGGAGCAGGGTGTGGGGTTTCGTCGTGGGTTTTCACGGCCTTGGTGTACGAATGGGTGGGCGGATGGGATGGCAGTGGGGAACCATGGCTTAGAGACGCGCTTGTCCGAAATGTGGGGTAAGTTACGAAAGTACCCCCCACCGATTTGAGGTAGTTCTTTCGGTTCAGGGGTACCACGGGCATTTCGCGTGTCGGGATTTCACAGGAGGTGGGAGTTTTCGCACGTGTTGTAATTTCGGAATAGCAAGGTGTGGGTTGAGATGGAGGGAGTTGTCAGAGCACAACGAGACAAAGATATATCTTAAATATTTCTGGCTAACAAGGCGCGGGTTGAAATTTCCGGACAAGCCTAACGTGTACTGTACCAAATCAATGCGCACTACAAATGTCATTCAAAACTTTGAATTCATGTTATGTTCAATTAAAATATTCCGCTACGTGTATAATGCATGCAACCTACTACTCAAATGAACGTTTTAGTGCATTCCAAACGTATATACTACCGCTTCAATATGAACTAAATTTGAATATGATCTACAATAATGATTGTTGTGAAGTCAAAGCATTTGAATTCGTTTCTCTGTTTTAATAAGATCTACAATCATCATTATTGTCAAGTTAAACCATCATTTGTGTATTATCTTCACAGCACACCACATGATTAGTCTCGAGTTACATATGAACTATATGTACTATATGAACTCGAACTAGATTTTTTGAATCCACTTTATTTTGATTTCAAATCACATTACATTTCTAGCTCTAGCTAGATCTTCATAATCTAAACCATGTCTCATATGTATAATGTGTTTATCACAGTATTTATGGTGCCCCGCCCCCTACGCCAACAAGTATTTAGATGTGAGTTGCAAACACCACACATTACCACAAATTCAAATAAAATGTGAGAACGTTCGATATATAGTATTGTTTAGATTGCTCGATATTTAGTTGTAAGCTGAAAACGCCGCACATTATCACAAATTCAAATAAAATGTGAGATTGTTTGATGTATAGTATGGTTTAGATTGTTCGGCATTTAGCTGTGAGTTGCAAACGCCATGCATTATCACATTATGGTATAACATGTGCGCAGCACGTGTATCACCGCTATATTCATGCATGCAATGTTTAAAACACTATGATCTCCTATTCAAATATATGAATCCTCTTTCATATCAAATTATGATCTTTGTTAGTCTCTTACACCCACACAATCCTCTAACCTTTGTAGCTACCACTAACTTTCTCTCGTGCATGCACACGCCCTCCTCGCCCTCCCCCTCCCTCGGCATTCTATCCACCGGGCACATTCATTTTTTTCTTTAGGTCATTCTCCCAGAGTCTCCACAACTCCTTTCTGACACACACCGATCGATAAACCTCTCCAGCGATGCCTGCCTACAGCATCCACACACAGCTTCAATCTCCTCCTTTATGTGTCCTTGCCTCGTGTCTCTCATATGGTCAGACACACGTGTAAACTCTCGCCCCTCTTTTCATCGATCTCACAAATGCACACTCCTCCCCCTATCTAGCTAGTAGTTGGGCCTCTCGCACCACCTCCTAGCTCCATTCTCTCTGTCTACCCGTCTCGCTGGGCCTTATTTGTCTCTAACAAATGGGCGTGCACCGACCGATCTCTCACTATACATATAGCGAGCTAGGTCCTTATAACTCGTTTTTACCCACACATCGATCGATCTACCTCATTAGTTGTGTCTCTCCCTTCCTCCGACAAACAACAATTGATCTACCGATCTAGTTAGGTTTGCTTACCAAACACCTGGTTCCCCTTCACCATCCATGGATGCGTCCCGACAGATCTATCACGCACAGGCACACACAGAAACACATCCCCACTCTTATTGATAACATTGCAGTTCCACCCTCAGTTTGTCTAGTAGGCCTCTCCCAACATCTCCGAGAAGCAACTCCATCACCCATCCAGGACTCTACCCCTCTCCCTCCCTCTCCCTCCCTCTCTCTCTCCTCTCTCTCTATCCCATCATATTTCCTGTCCTTCAGTTATGTATGGATGTCGACCGATCTCCCTCAAGACATAGCTGGGTCTCTCCTTCTCAACACATATACGAGTCGTTCTACCTCTATAGTTAGGCCTCTGCCTACCCCTACCCCCACCCCTCCCCCCACACACACCGATATATCAAGCGCTCTAGTCATGTCTCCCTGCCACACACAAACTTGACATGTGCCCTCTAACGTTCCGGTAGGCCAGTCGCCCTATATCTTTGACTTGCACACACACACACACACACACACAATTTCGATGGCTCTCTTCATCGATCTCGCACCCACCCACTTGATCCTCTCTTTGACTCTATCGATAGCTATGACCCCTCCCTCTCTTCTCGTGGATTGCCCGACCCTCTATATATGATATGGATAGGCCTCCATTTCACACACATTGCATGCAAAATTTTGTTTGAGATGTCATTGACACATATTCCCACAAATAATTCACGAAATCAACCCCCCACCCCACCCCCACCCCCACCACAAAACAAAAAACACTCACGAACGTGGTTTGTATCTCTCACACACACCCGCGTAGGTGGGGGACGTGCACGAAGAGAAGAGGTGCACGCACGGTGCACGTACTCCCGTCTCTTTCCCAACCACACCCGCGCGGGTACATGGTGGAGCTCATTTCTGTACGAAAAAGGTAGCCCACATGCTAATTTGGCACTTGTACTGGTTGTCCACTTGGTGGAGGGAGGATCGTCTACCACGGGTGAACAAACAAATTGCGACTTGACGCGTTATGTTAAATTAAAAAAAAGACACAAACCATGTGGGGCCTACCTTAGAGGCAAGGCTCTGTACACTAGAGTACTTTTGATGTGCCCCGTCAACTCGCAGAATGAGGAGAAGCTTGCTTAGTACGCCGTCTCCCCCGCCCACAGGCGCGGTGGCTCGCAGGTTGAGGTGAAGCTTGCTCCTCCCTCGCCCATGCGCGCGGTGGCTCGCAGGACGAGGAGAAAAATTTACTACTCCCTCCGTTTACTCCTCGTCCCTACTACCTTGATTATAGAGATTATATCATATTGTTTGGAATATATATGTCCTTTAGTAGATTTCAATATGAACTACTAGTACATAATCCAAACACTGATGTATATAGACGTATTTTAGAGTGTACAATCACTCATTTTGCTCCGTATGTAGTAGCACTCTCCCTCGCCCCTCGACCCTCACCCACGTGGTGGACGTGCAGCAATTCATTCGGTCTCATATAGCCAGAACGATATATACTGCACTACCATTATTGCTCGACTTCCTGAAGAGGCGAAGAGCCAATCGCAAGGTTAATATTTTGGAGATGCCAAGTGCAAGGTTATAGGAGAACGAGTAGTAGGTGCTGCATCATTTATAAATATATTTTTTTCTTCAGTGGCACGTACGCAATATGATAGGTTCATATGGAGAGAAAAGGAAACCGCTCCACTATATACATAGTCAGGACGGGCCAACCTACACGGTTGCTTGCTGGGGTTGCTCTCTTCACACTCTCTCGCACAAAACGACTGTGGACACATCTCTAACATCCCGGCAGATCACGTCCGCTTGGGGAAGGGGTGGATGCTTAGTGTAGATGCGGTGGCCGTCGCCGATGGCGAAAACCCACTGTCGGCACGTCCCGATCAGGGTTCCCCGCCGTTCTCTCTCACAAAGCCGGTGAGGTTGCCTTCGTCCCTTGCTCACTGCCGCGACGTGGGCAGTTGCCGCCTCCCGCCGCCCTCCTCAAGGTTGAGCTACGTCCCTCAGGTACAACTCCCTTTACAGCCGGCTTGCACCACTGCTCCAGGTGCCCACATCACTCCCTGTGGATATTTCTCTATTTCTTTGCCCCCCACATACCTGATACCTCTACTGGCTTCTACGTACTGTATTTGTGATGAGTTTATGTCTCATCAACTAGTCCTAGTAATCTTATTCTAATCACGCTTCTTCAATTCCTTTGCCACAGGGATGCTTATCTCGATTTTGGTGAAACTGCACAAAATGATCCGATGGTCAAAAGGTTGCAAACTTCATTTATTAGGAAGCTCGAACGTTGCCAGGAAATTCAAGCCTGGTCAGGGTTCACGGTTCAAGGGCGAGGGACTGCATGGGTCGTTTTTTTCTTTAGCTGCCTCTGTTCCAAAATAAGTGTCAACTTTAGTAGTAGTACAACTTTGTACTAAAGTTTGCACAAAGTTGAGTCACTTATTTTGGAACGGTGGGAGTACATATTTGCTATGATCTGTCAACCATTGAGATGCAATAGCATGCATGTTAGTCTCCTTTGTATTTGATGAAATGTTGCAATGGGCAACCTTGGACGCAAGATACATGTAACAGTAGCTGGAAGCTGTCGTGGTTCTAAGACTGAGAGTAGAATGGGGGGTAGGTATGGAGAGGCAAGATCCTAGCTATGGAGCAGTTGTACAGACAAGGGGTTTACGAGTTCAGGCCCTTCTCGGAGGAAGTAACAGCCCTACGTCTCGGAGCCCGGAGGCGGTCGACTGGATTATGTGTGTATAGGTTACAGGGATGCGAACCCTTTACACTGAGGAGGGGGTGGCTTATATAGTGTCTGCTAGACCCCTCCGGCCCTCAGTTATGAAGGGTTTAAAGTACATAAAGGATTGACGTTACTGGTAACGTCCTACATAAAGTGTCATCATTGCCATAAAGACTACTTAATTACAGACCGTTTGGATACAGAGTGGCTCTTGATCTCCTGGTGGTCGAGTGGATCTTCATGGTCGAGTGCCCTCGAATCTACCGAGTGGATTCCCTTGGTCGACCGGAAGGCGGCCTCTTCTGAAGATGTCCTTGGGGAGGGTACTTTGGACAGGCCCGTGACCCTACCCTAGGTACATGACTTCATCATTAGCCCCCGAATGGATCGAGGTTTGAGTGAGGAAGGAGTTGATAATCTCCCGACTTGTTTTTGTGTTCTGAGCATGTCTCATCCTGGATCAATGATCTTTTTTAATGAAGGCAACAACTTTTCTTTCAGTCGCCTTGATCCATTCTTTTCTTCTGTCGAGTGAACTTTTGAACTTGGTGAACTTCCGAGCGACGGATCGCAGGAAATCTACCGTTTGACAGGTTGATTTGCTGTTAGCGGATTTTGTGGGATCCGAATTTTGGGAAGCGCGCGAAGCGGGGCGGACCACGGTACTCAGATGGGATAAGGCATAGATGCCTCGATTTCCGCGCCACCTTTTTTGCCACATATCATGCGTGCGCGACTGTTTCGGGATGTGACAGGACCGCCCGGGCCTACTTGTCAGCCACTCGGAAGCGTCCCTATATAAGGCGCCGGGCGAGGGTTTTTGAACAGTGCCTCCCCATTCTCCTCCCTGCCCTCTTCACCTCCGCCCGCTGCGCCTGCTTTCGCCTCCGCCTATCCACTCCCCACGTGCTTTGCCGGCGACGATGGTGAAGGAGAAGACAGCGGCCTTGGAGCGCGCGAAGAAGGCGACGGCGACGGGGAAAGCGAAGGGAAGAGCCACCAGTCAGAGCGGATCTTCGTCGAGGTCCCGCCTGGCGCAAGGTTGGGTCCAAGGGGATTGGATCCGCTCGACCATCACCGAGGCGGATCTCAACAACCTGGCCAATGAGGGACTGATCTCTCATGGGTCAGCAAGGCTTCCGGGGACCGAGTGGCATCCGCAGCCGCAAGAGGGTGAGTGCGTTCTCCTGGCCACTCATGTAGATCGTGGATTCTCTCTACCACCGAGTCTTTTCTTCCGAGGGTTTCTGAACATCTTTGGGGCGCAACTCCACCATTTCACTCCCAATTCCATTGCCTATCTTGCTGCTTTCGTGTCCATGTGCGAGAACTTCCTGGGTTGCCGACCGCACTGGGGTCTCTTTAAGCACATATTCACCTGTCGCTCATAGACGGTGAAAAAGGCGAATCCGGATGATGAGAGGACTAAGGTTATCCAGATGTGCGGGGGTCTTGGGATCCAGATGAGGAGTAAGAGTACTTTCCCAGCCATGACCCTTCCTGAGTCGGTTAGAGGATGGCAGTCGACCTGGTTCTACTGCCATGAAGAGTCAACGCCAGGGCAGTCGACTGGTCTACCTCCATTCTCCATGGACCGAGTGAACAAACCCTCTTCTCTAAAGGTGCTCCCTGAGGAGAAAGCTCAGGTAAAAATGTTGATGGAGCGCGTGGTCCAGCTCGTTCGGGACGGAGTGATGGGTATGGACCTTCTGGAGGTCTTCCTTCGACGGCGTATTCAACCACTTCAATACCGAGGCCACCCGATGTGGTTGTACTGTGGCACCGAAGATACCACTCGGGTCCATCCAGAGGCGGTCAGTGACGCCACACTGGAGAGGTGGATGGCTGCCATCACAGGGAATAAAGATAACCCTCGAGGGGCTAGGAGGATCCCACCACTCGACCATTCTTACACACCGGACAAGGTATGACCACTTATCCCCGGTTGTGATTTCACTTCATTCATTCTGTCCCACTACGAATTAGTCGATTGACCTTTGTCTTGTTTTGTTGTCCTGTCAGGCTACCACTGAGTTGTACTTGATGCCCAATGGGGCGCAAGCGTCGACTGAGGAGGAGGAAGGAAGTGGGGGCGAAAGCCCGGAGGAGTGGGATTCGGATGCGGATGACGATGATGAGGATGATGACTCTGGTGAGGAAGAAGAAGAGGAGGAGGAGGAGGAAGTTGCACCTCCTCGCTCAGAAAGACGCTCGAAGCTTGTCCATGATCCCGCAGCCGAGCGTGGTAAGGGGGTCACGACCGTCGCACAGTCGACCAAACGTCCTCGGACGACTTCTCCGGCACCGACTGAGAAAGCTCCGAACCAATCTCGAGTGGCGCCGTTGAAGCAGGCAAAGGTCTTGCCGAAGATGAAGATGGCGATCCCCACTATCTCAGGGTAATGGTGTAACTTGAGTTTTTCCGTTTCACATGAATTTATACTTGGCCGACTCATGAGCTGATCGACTAACTTCTGGAGCTGCAGTGCTGCTACTTATGATACCTCGGCCAGGGCTGAAGATCACGAGATGGAAGATGCTGCCACTTCAAAACCTGGTATGACTTTTTTAGCTCCGTCTTCAGTTGGTTGGCTCTTTGTCTCTAATTTTTATTCTTTTCTGCAGCTCCACCTAATGTCGTTATTGACCTTCCTGACGACGATGACGAGGAACCACTGAGGCAGAGGAGGAACAGGAAAGCGTATGCTGGCAAGGCGACTCAGGACGTGTCAGCACCCGAGACGTTGGTCGTGGAGGGGGACAACGTCACTCGACCTACCGTATCCTTTGCGGTGCCGCTGATGAGTGCTCGCCCTTCATCGTCGAGTGCTACTCAGCCTTCGCTTTTCTCGACCCACCACGTCCCAGAGGACCAAGCCAACGCTACTAAAGAAGCAATACGCTAGGCGGGGGTCATGATGGAGCAAGTGAAGTCAATCCGAGATGCCAGTCAGGCAGCATATGACGCCAGTTCAGCTCTTCAGAGTAACGTACAGGTCAGTCGGTCACCGCCTGTTCTGTTAGGATATGATATCTGAAAATCCTTCTTTCTGAAAATCCTAGTATCTGTCGTACACCCACTGGGTGCATCGATTGAAATTCCGGATTAGTGGGGGCACGCTGAGTGCACCCACTAGGTGTAGTCCCCAAGGCTATGGTGGACTGCTGGTAGTCGACCATAGTCTTTATGTCTTAAGCTTTTTCTTTACTTGATCAGGTCGAATGGATTCATAGACCGGTGGGGACATGCTGAGTGCACCCACTGGGTGTAGTCCCCGAGACTGTGGTCGACTGCTGGCAGTCAACTACAGTCTGAAGAACACCTCTCGTTTTTTTTTGTTGGTCGACTGGTCGACTCTAACTAATAAAACTAGTGGGGGCACGCTGAGTGCACCCACTGGGTGTAGTCCCCGAGACTATGGTCGAATGTTTATATTCGGCCGTAGTCTTAAAAACGCTATGATTTTTCCTTAGTCACTCGGAAGTGAATTGTCTTTGACATCTATCGATTGGTTCTTCACAGAAATCCTACGAGCTTGTGGCTCGTTACACTGAGTTGGAGAACAAGCACATCCAGCTCGAGCTTGATTTGAAACTGGTCCAGGAGAACTTAACGAAGGCGAAGGAGGAAGCAAAAGGTATGTTTGGTGAGACCCTTGACGACTGCCTTTGCCTCTTGTCCGTTTCAGAGTCTGATCTCACTGTAACTTTGCAGACAAACTGAGGGATGCCCTGAAGAAGAAAGACCTTGACTTGGCTGAGATGCAGAAAACGGCTTTAGAGAAGACCAAGCTCGCAGATGAGAAGCTGGCTTCAGTCACCAAGCTTGAAGAAGAAAACACCAGTCTGAAAGCCGCTCTTGATGCGGCCAACCAGGAGGTCAGTCGACCGAAGAGTGACAAGATTGCTCTGAGTGACAAGGCTAGTGAGTTGGTGGGAAAGAAGAAAGATCTGGAGGCTTATCTGGGAGGACTTGCCAAGAAGCTATTCCTCATGCTTGAAGGTAATATTTTATATCAAACAGACATTTTAACTGTGATCCCTTCATCCGACTGTTGTCTTGACTTTGTGGTTGTGCTTGCAGAGTTTTGCCAGAACTTTGAAGAGGAGACTGGTCGACTGGAAATAAACCTGGATCCCATCAACTCTCCTGTGAAAGATGAAGTCGCCATGAATGTGCTCCGGCTCGAATCTCGCGTTGCTGCTGTCGCCGACTATCTCGCAAGGCTGAAGGTCGCAACTTCCCGCATTGACACAACACTCTGGCCAAGAGAGACACTTCAGAACGACCTCGAGTCTCTGATGACTCGACTGAACGAGGTCCCAAGTCGAGTGCAAGAGTGGAAGAAGTCTTCTGCCAGGTGCGGCGCCGATGTTGCTCTGTCTCTGGCCCGCGTTCACTGCAAGGACGCGCGAGAGGACAAGCTGGCGGCACTTAAGGTGGCTAATACCAAGAAGCATGATTTGCGATCTTTCATGGAGACCTTCATCGCCGCTGCCACTCGGATTGCAGATGGAATCGACCTGGATGAATTTGTTGCACCTTCCAGCCCTCCGCGGGAGGCATAAAAAGGTTCTGTGCTTGATACTTTAAATTTGCCTCGGTATGCCGAGTGATTTTTGTAACCGATAAACCTTAACGGGCTTAGCGCCTGAGCACTTTCGGTTCCGTTAGATGTTATCTGAACTTGGATTCGACGTTGAATATGTTTGCATTTGGTTTGAGGTGTCTTTTGCAGGCTAGGGCGAAGCGTTTACTGCAATCGACTTGTTCCTCAACACACTTAGGCGAGCACTGGACTGCAGCTAAGCCCCCGAGTGAGAGGTCTGCTCTCCACTCGGTAGGATTTTCAAAAACTTAGGCGAGCGCTGGGCTGCTGCTAAGACCCCGAGTGAGAGGTCTGTTCTCCACTCGGTAGGATTTTCAAAAACTTAGGCGAGCGCTGGGCTGCAGCTAAGCCCCCGAGTGAGAGGTCTGTTCTCCACTCGGTTGGATTTTCAAAAACTTAGGCGAGCGCTGGGCTCCAGCTAAGCCCCCGAGTGGGAGGTCTGCTCTCCACTCGGTAGGATTTTCAAAAACTTAGGCGAGCACGGGGCTGCAGCTAAGCCCCCGAGTGGGAGTTCTGCTCTCCACTCGGTAGGATTTTCAAAAACTTAGGCGAGCACGGGGCTGCAGCTAAGCCCCCGAGTGGGAGGTCTGCTCTCCACTCAGTAGGATTTTTTGCGGCGTCTCTCTAAGGGATAAGGCATCAATCAACCTCGTCTTCCTTATGGAGAGCACATTATACTTGTGGCGTAGCTCGGAAGGAGAGGGTGGCAGTCGACCTGCACCTCGTCCTCCTTGCGGAGTGCATGTTGTACTTGTGGCGTAGCTCGGAAGGAGAGGGTAGCAGTCGACCTGCACCTCGTCCTCCTTGCGGAGCGCACGTTGTACTTGTGGCGTAGCTCGAAAGAAGAGGGTAGCAGTCGACTTGCACCTCGTCTTCCTTGCGGAGCGCACGTTGTACTTGTGGCGTAGCTCGGAAGGAAAGGGTAGCAGTCGACCTGCACCTCATCCTCCTTGCAGAGCGCACGTTGTACTTGTGGCGTAGCTCGGAAGAAGAGGGTAGCAGTCCACCTGCACCTCGTCTTCCCTGCGGAGTGCATGTTGTATTTGAACTTAGGCGAGTGCTTGGACTGCAGCTAAGCCTCCGAGTGGAAGGCTGGCTTACCACTCGGCAGGATTTTGTTTAACTTAGGCGAGTGCTTGGACTGCAGCTAAGCCCCCGAGTGGGAGGCTGGCTCACCACTTGGTAGGATTTTATTGAAACTAAGGCGAGTACTTGGACTGCAGCTAAGCCCCCGAGTGGGAGGCTGGCTCACCACTCAGTAGGATTTTATTGAAACTTAGGCGAAACGGATTCGCAGCTAAGCCTCCGAGTGGGAGGCTAGCTCACCACTCGGCAAGGATTTTTTTTACGAACTTAGGCGAAACGGATTCGCAGCTAAGCCACCCACTGAGGGGAAATTTTATTGAACAAATAAAAGTGACAACCATCACTGGGAAAATTATAACACTATTGTCTTTTAAAAAATGAACTACAGAAGTGCTTTTATTACATTTCCGAGCGACTACTTAAGTGTAAAAGGGACAGAGCAGCTCCGCGTTCCAAGCTCGGGGCTCGTTGATCTTGTGCTCGACGTTGTAAAGACGGTACGCTCCGTTGTGGAGAACCTTGGTGACGATGAAGGGACCCTCCCAAGAAGAAGCGAGCTTGTGTGGTTTCTGCTGATCCACTTGGAGAACCAAGTCTCCTTCCTGGAAGGCTCGACTCTTCACGTTTTTGGCATGGAAGCGACGCAAGTCTTGCTGGTAAATGGTCGATCGGATCAGAGCCATCTCCCTTTCTTCCTCTAGAAGGTCGACTGCATCCTGCCGTGCTTGCTCTGCTTCAGCTTCGGTGTAGAGCTCGACTCGAGGAGCGTTGTGAAGCAGGTCACTCGGTAAGACCGCTTCAGGTCTGTAGACCAAGAAGAACAGAGTTCTCCCAGTCGACCGGTTAGGCGTGGTTCTTAACCCCCAAAGCACCAAGGGAAGTTCGTTGACCCATGCTCCAGCCGCATGCTTGAGATCACGCATCAGTCGGGGTTTCAACCCTTTGAGAATCAAGCCATTGGCCCGTTCTGCTTGTCCATTCGACTAAGGATGAGCGACTGAAGCATAGTCGACTCGTGTGCCCTGAGATGTGCAGAACGCCCTGAATTCCTCCGAATCGAAGTTTGACCCATTGTCGGTGATGATGCTGTGCGGGACTCCATATCTGAATATCAATTCTCTGATGAAGCTAACAACCGTACCAGCATCAAGGTTCTTGATGGGTTTAGCCTCAATCCACTTGGTGAACTTGTCGACTGCTACCAGCACATGGGTGAAACCGCTTCTGCCTGTTCTCAAGGGGCCAACCATATCCAATCCCCATACTGCGAAGGGACAGACGAGTGGTATGGTCTTTAAAGCTGAGGCAGGCTTGTGTGACATATTGGAGTAAAATTGACATCCCTCACACTTGTCGACTATCTCCTTTGCCATTTCATTCGCTCTCGGCCAGTAAAATCCGGCTCGGTATGCTTTGGCCACAATGGTCCGAGAGGACGCATGATGGCCACAGGTCCCCGAGTGGATGTCGTCAAGGATTATTCGACCCTCTTCTGGCGTTATGCATTTCTGACCAACTCCAGTCGCGCTTTCTCTGTACAGCTGTCCCCTTATCACAGTAAAGGCTTTAGATCGACGGATGATCTATCGAGCCTCTTCTTCGTCCTCCGGGAGCTCTTTCCTTAAGATATACGCGATATATGGTACTGTCCAGTCGGGAGTGATCACTAAAGCTTCCATGATCAGGTCGACCACTGCTGGAACTTCAACCTCAGTCGGATCTGTGATACTCTTGGGCTACGGAGCTTCTTCGGTAAAAGGATCTTCTTTGACTGATGGAGCATGGATATGTTCCGAGAACACATCACTGGGAATGGCTTCCCTCTTGGAACCTATCTTCGCCAAATCATTAGCCGCTTGATTCTTCAGTCGGGGTATATGGTGGAGCTCTAACCCTTCGAATTTCTTTTCAAGCTTCCTCACTGCATTGCAGTATCTAGTCATGGCTGGGCTTCTAACGTCCTACTCCTTCATCACCTGATTGACCACCAAATCTGAGTCTCCATAAACCATAAGGCGACGGACGCTGAGTGAAATGGCCATGCGCAACCCATATAAAAGTGCTTCATATTCTGCTTCATTATTGGAGGAATCAAAGTGGATCTGGAGCACATATCTGAGCTTATCTCCTCGGGGGGAAACCAAAACTACCCCAACACTGGAACCATTTAACATCTTAGAGCCATCAAAGAACATGGTTCAATGCTCCGAGTGAACTTGAGTCGGCTGCTGTTGTTCAATCCACTCGGCAAGGAAATCTGCTATCGCTTGGGACTTAATGGCTTTCTTTGCCTCAAACTTGATATCAAGGGGAAGGAGTTCAATCGCCCATTTTGCCACTCGACCAGTTGCATCTCTGTTGTGCAGAATCTCTGAAAGTGGGGCGTCGCTGACGACTGTAATGGAATGATCAGAGAAATAATGAGCAACCTTCTTCGTGGTCATGTAGATTCCATACACAAGCTTCTGATAATGAGGATACCTTTGCTTCGATGGAGTCAAAACTTCAGAAAGATAATACACTGGGCATTGAACTTTGAAGGTTTTCCCTTCTTCTTCCCGCTCGACCGTAAGCACTGTACTGACGACTTGTCCTGTGGCTGCAATGTAAAGCAACAAAGGCTCTTTGCTGATTGGAGCAGCAAGCACCGGCTGGGTGGAGAGCAGAGCTTTTAGCTCGGCAAACGCTGCATCAGCTTCTGGAGTCCACTCGAACTTGTCTGCCTTCTTCATCAGTCGGTAAAGAGGCAATGCCTTTTCACCGAGGCGAGAGATGAATCGACTTAACGCGGCCAAGCATCCAGTAAGCTTCTGGATATCATGCACACGCACAGGGCGTTTCATTCGGAGTATGGTGCCAACTTTTTCTGGGTTAGCGTCGATTCCTCGGTCTGAAACGAGAAAACCGAGTAACTTTCCACCGGGAACTCCGAATGTGCACTTTGATGGATTAAGCTTGATATCATACCTCCGGAGATTGGCAAATGTTTCAGCGAGGTCAGTCAATAGGTCAGAACCTTTTCGTGACTTGACTACGATATCATCCATGTACGCTTCCACATTCCGACTGATTTGAGTGAGTAAACACTTTTGAATCATCCTCATGAACTTGGCTCCGACATTCTTGAGACTGAATGGCATCATGGCATAGCAGAAGCACTCGAATGGAGTGATGAAAGCTGTTTTGATCTCATCGGGTCCATACAGACGGATCTGATGGTACCCGGAATAGGCGTCTAGAAAAGACAATCTCTCACATCCCGCAGTCGAGTCGACAATTTGGTCGATGCGAGGGATAGGAAAATGATCTTTCAGGCAGGCCCGATTGATATGTTTGAAATCAATGCACATGCGAAGTGACTTGTCCTTCTTGGGGACCATGAAGACATTGGCGAGCCACTCGGAGTGGTATATCTCTTGGATAAACTCTGCTGCTAGGAGTCGAGCCACCTCCTCGCCAATGGCTTTTCTCTTCTGGACGGCGGACCGTCGAAGATGTTCTTTGACATGTTTTGCTTTTGAGTCGACTCTAAGGCGATGCTCAGCCAGCCCCCTGGGAACACCCGGCATGTCAGCAGGCTTCCATGCAAAGATGTCCCAGTTCTCACGGAGGAACTGGATGAGCGCTTCTTCCTATTTAGAGTCGAGTGTTGTGGAAATGTGAGTCGGAGCCGCGCTGGCGTCGGTCGGGTGAATGTGACCGGGCTTCGTCTCACCAGACGACTGAAACGCTGATTTTGTGGCAGGCTTCTTGGCCCGCAACAAATCACTCGGATCTGCATTTTTCTTGTACTCCTCTAGCCCTACCACTGTTATCTGGGAATCGACAATCTTCGAGCCTTTCTGAAAACACTCTTCTGCCTTCTTCCGATTGCCAGTGATAGTGATCACGCCTTTAGGGCCGGGCATCTTCAGTTTGAGGTACACTTAACATGGTCGAGCCATGAACCATGCGTAAGCTGGTCTCCCCAAAATAGCGTGGTAAGCGCTCTGAAAATCCACGACTTCAAATGTCAGCCTCTCTTTGCGGAAATGCTTCGAGTCGCCGAACACCACGTCAAGAGCTATTTGGCCGAGTGACTCAGCCTTCTTTCTAGGTATAACTCCATGAAAAATCATGTTGCTGGCGCTGAGTCTGGACATCGGAATGCCCATTCCTTTTAGCGTCTCCGCATACAATATGTTCAGTCCACTACCACCATCCATCAGCACCTTCGTCAGTCGAGTGCCTTCAACGACCGGGTAGACCACCAAAGCTTGCCTCCCAGGGGTGGCTATATGAGTCGGATGATCAGGCTGGTCGAATGTAATGGGAGTTTGAGACCATCTCAGATAGCTTGGTGTCACCGGGACGACCATATTTACCTCACGGTTGATAACCTTCAATCGACTTTTGCTCTCCACATCTGCAAAAATCATCAGGGTGGAATTGACATGAGGATATCCTCCATCACTGTCCTCCTTGTCCTCAGCCTTGTCCGACTCCTTTTCCTTGTCCTTGGGCTGTTTTCCTTGAAACTGTTGGGTTAAGAGCCGGCACTGGCGAGTGGTATGTTTCGGGTAAATGAAGTTACCCTCTTTGTCTTTCTTCGTGTGGATGTGACACGACAGATCCATCACGTCATTTCCTTCCTTATCTTTCACCTTCTTGGGGTTCCAAGATCCTTTGGGCTTCCCTTTGAATTTGCCCTGAGTCATGGCCAGAGCCTCTCCAGGAGCAGCTGGCTCGGCTTTCCGCTTCTGCTTCCGACTGGAGTTTCCTTTCTCCGACTGACTCGGCTTGTACTTGCCACTCCGGAGTCTGTCCTCTTCTTCACCATTGGCATATTTGGTGGCAATCTCCATCATCGGACTCAGGGTCATATCTCCGGTTCGACCAAACTTCAAACTTAACTCTCTATTCTTAACACCATCCTTGAAGGCGCAGACTGCCTGATGATCAGACACGTTCTCCATGGTATGATGCAAAGTGATCCATCTCTGAATGTAATCTCTCAGGGTTTCATTCGACTTCTGCACGCAAACTTGCAGCTCTGTCAATCCAGTTGGTCGCTTGCAAGTTCCCTCGAATGTCCTGACGAACACTCGGGAAAGATCTTCCTAGGTGTAAATGCTGCTAGGAGGTAATTGATTCAACCACGCCCTGACCGAACCTTCCAACACGAGTGGTAAATGCTTCATAGCCACCTCATCATTTCCGCCACCAATCTGTACCGCCACTCGGTAGTCTTCAAGCCAAGTTTCAGGCTTGGACTCACCGGTGAACTTACTTACCCCAGTCGCCAACCTGAAGTTGGGGGGGGGGGATCACTGCGGCTCTGATAGCCCCGCTGAAACATTCTGGACCTGAAACATGGACTCAGCTGCTAGTGGGCGCATCTCTGTCATGGCCACCTCGATGAGCTCTATTCCGATCGACCAGGCCTTGCACGATGATGGATCGCGCGTCAAAGCCTGGTTCCCTGGGGTCGACCGGAGCTCTTCGCCGAACACTGAGCTGGCGCCTATCATCTTGCTGCCGATGAGCGTAAGACCCACCCCTTGGGGGAGGAGTGGGCACTCGATGCCTATCATCACGATCGAATCGGTCACCATATTGGTCACGTCGACCTTCGCGTCCCCCACGCCGCGGAGGCGATCTTGGGCTATGAGCCGACTGAACTGTATTCGCAGCGACGGATCGACTGTGAATCCTGTTGCGTGACTGTGACACAGCTGAATTCTAATCTCCTGCTGCTCGGAGCAAATCCCTGATCTGCATCAAGCCTCTGCCAGCCTCCGACTGAGTGGGCTGAATTGACTCTGCTATACGGGCTGCAGCTGCTAAATTCTGAATCGGGGTTCGATATACCTGAGTCAGTCGCGGAAAGAGTTGATGTCGACTGGAGTCGGGTACTCGTTGCTGCGCACGTTCGTCGAGTGCTCGCTGGAGGTTCTCCAGTCGAGTACGTTCAGCCAAGTTGGCCAAACGTGCCTCCTCCAAGGTGCGAGCCTCGAGAGTTTCTCCTGCGATGGGAGTATGCAGGGCATCCATGTTCCGGCGACGAAGATCTTCCCTCTGCAGGGAAGTGAGCGGCTCGGGTTGATATTCCTCGTGGGCCTGAGCGGGGTCGTCTCCGCCGTCTAACCCGTCGGTGCGAGGGAAGCCGGGAGGACTACGAGGCCCATCGACCATCAGAACCTCCACCGCCGGATCACTGCTGTCACACTCGGATGCAGTCTCTACGGAGCCAGTCGACAGATCGAACAGGCCATAGAGAGATTCGTCAGGCTCGATTGCCGCGACTTGGGTGGTGGCCGATTGGCGAGCCACTGCGTGTCTTACCCACCTCTGAAGCCTCGACCGACTAGAGCGCTTGCGCTGGCGGGAGACAGGGAGGGAGGACAACATAGGAGTCAACGGTTGTCGCAGCAGAACGCCGCGGACACACGCCCGAAAATGCGTCGCACCGCGGACGGGGAGCGCGTCGATGTCGAGTGGAGCCTCCTGGAGCCAAGCGGAGTCGTCGGCGATGAAGATGAGCGCGCCGAGACAGATCTTGCGGCCCTGGACCAAAACTCCACCAGAAACCATGATGAAGGCAATCGGAACAATTGCAACTTCTCCAAAAATCGCTAAGACACCGGCCCCATGGTGGGCACTAACTCTCGTGGTTCTAAGACTGACAGTAGAATGGGGGGGGGTAGGTATGGAGAGGCAAGATCCTAGCTATGGAGCAGTTGTACAGACAAGGGGTTTACGAGTTCAGGCCCTTCTCGGAGGAAGTAACAGCCCTACGTCTCGGAGCCCGAAGGCGGTCGACTGGATTATGTGTGTATAAGTTACAGGGGTGCGAACCCTTTAAACTGAGGAGGGGGGAGGCTTATATAGTGTCTGCCAGACCCCTCCGGCCCTCAGTTATGCAGGGTTTAAAGTACATAAAGGATTGACGTTACTGGTAATGTCCTACATAAAGTGTCATCATTGCCATAAAGACTACTTAATTACAGACCGTTTGGATACAGAGTGGCTCTTGATCTCCTGGTGGTCGAGTGGATCTTCATGGTCGAGTGCCCTCGAATCTGCCGAGTGGATTCCCTCTTGGTTGACTGGAAGGCGGCCTCTTCTAAAGATGTCCTTGGGGAGGGTACTTTGGACAGGCCCGTGACCCTACCCTAGGTACATGACTTCATCAGAAGCTTCATAGCATTGTACAAATTTATCTCGCTGATAAATTACAGTACGTACTAGTACTATACTAGTACTTCCTCTGTTCCTAAATATAAGTCTTTGTAGAGATTTCACCATTAACCACATGCGGATGTATATAGATGCATTTTAAGTGTAGATTCATTCATTTTGTTTCGTATGTAGTTCACCTAGTGGAATCTCTACAAAGACTTATCTACTAGTAATAGCTAGCCCCCACTACTAGGAATTCTCTATCCTCTCCTTGAGCCACATCATCAAAATTGACGTAGCCGTTAGATGAAATAAATCAGTCATAATAGCCGTATGATCTAGACGCTGAGAGGCTCCGCACTAAGCCACATGCAAGCATGCAGCAATACCGTGGCACATGCATGTGAGTGGGTTTTAAGTCACATCAACATGTCTGCATGCAAGCATGCACCGGTAGCATGCATGTAAGTGAGCTTTTAAGTCCCATTAACATGTCAAAAAGAAAAATATAATCCCATTATGCAATAGGAGTTGGCTGATCTTTTTTCCTTACGTGGGATGATCTAAATGATGATGGGTGTTTATTTAGTTTGGCTACCACATTTGTCATGCGGTTATAGATTTTTTTAGTTCTATGAAATCTATAATTTTGCACAGAGAGATATACCGCTGTTCCATGGCAACGCGCGGGGACTCATCTAGTAATATTTAGGAACGGAGGGAGTACTATGTAAAGAGTTAGGTGTCGCACGGTGATAGTGTGAGGTGGGCCATGTAATCACTGAGCCTGCGTGTTTTCACTGCTCTTCAATCCTCCGCTATAAGAATGGAGAAAATTGTAATCTACTAGTACCTCCTTTCGTTGAAAGCATGGGATATCCAGCAGTCCTAGCACCTCAGTAATAAAAGACCAATGAGCCGTCAAATCACATAGACCCAGCAGTAAGTTGGACGGACGAAGAAACCATCACTCTTGCGCCAGTGAGAGGTCGCGTCCGCTCTGCCCGGGCATGAATGCGGCACCGATTCTTTGGAGCGGCGCTGACCGTTTCGGGCGGGAAGCGCGTGCAAGCGATGGAGGGGCTTTGGGTGGGCCAGGCTGGTCAGGAGCGGGCGTGGCAGCTGTCCGCATGTCCCTACCGGACACGCCCGGAAACAAGAGGATGCACCAACTCTCACGGCTAAAATCGTCACTACACACCATATCTCTACAGGAGTAGGTCGATCTGTCGCACTCTCTAACACACACATGCTGTTAAACACACACACGCACACACACGCACCTTGGTCCCATTGCACCTTCTAACGTGACTTATTACACCTAGACGGAGGGAGTAGTAAGTATACAAGATATGGTGGCACATTGACTTAAGTCGAATACAAGTGGCCAAAATTTGTGTGCATGTTATAATAAGGATTCACTTAAAATTGTACGTGAGTGAACAGAAGGATCAACTGGACAGTGTTCCCGAGCAGTAGCGAGATGTGTGAGGTAGTAAGATACACCGTTGGCGCTTTTAATTTTCTTATTAATTTGTTTGTTTCACCCTCTGACTGGTGGGACCCAACGTACTACGTGGAGAGAGGTAAGGTGACTAAGGTTGCATTATTTCTGCACCACTATGGATAGTCTTACCACCAAAGCCACATGACACGATTATGATTGAAATCCCAATGACTCCCACACACACACACAAAAAACACGGCATGCTTGTCACACGAATGCATGAATGTATAAAAGGTTAATTCCTCTCGTTGAACATAACGGGAGGGTTGTGTAGCTCGTTAGCCTGTTCTCTCATCAAACTTGAGGTCTCGGGTTCGATAACTACACTTGAGCATAATTTTTGCCACGAGGATTCTTTGACTGGTCAAAATGTTTTCTAGGGTTTGCACGCTTCACACTCTCTCTCCAGTATATATATACACGCTGGAGCCTCAGCGCTTGTAGTTGCTCTCTTCACACTCTCTCGCCCTCTCCCGCTGGAGCCTCAGCGCTTGTAGTTGCTCTCTTCACACTCTCTCGCCCTCTCCAGATCTAAACAAGACATCATCGGCCTCTCTCTCCCCTCACTTCTGCTCAAAGAGCCGGCAGGATCCGTCCCCCGGGAAGGGAAGGAGGCTTAACATTGTCACCGTCGGCGAGGGAGGGAATCCACTACCGGCGCTATTGTTCACTTTCCACCCAGCGGTGGTGCGGGAGGGCCTCCGACCCCTTCTTCTTCGCCGCCGTCCCGCCGCCCACCGAACCACGCCCCAAGAACCTTAATGTATATTTTACTTACTCCACATGCATTGCTCTAGCTGCATGTATACCATGAATCTAGGACGTGGTTCAAAGAGGAAAGGAGTGGGGGAAAGTAGTGGGAAAAGTTGTATATAGCATGAATCTAGGACGTAGTTCAAAGAGGAAATGAAGGGGGAAAGTTGTATAGCATGAATCTAGGACGTGGTTCAAAGAGGAAAGGAATGGGGGAAAGTTGTGGGGAAAGTTGTATCGCACAAATCTAGGATGTGGTTCAAAGAGGAAAGGAAGGGGCAAAAGTACTAGTTCAAAAAGGAAAGGAAGGGACATGGCTGTAGAGTTTGAGCAAGACTAGATTTGTTGCGCTCACATAGGGAAAGGTGTCTAAAGATAACAAAACTGGGACCAACACAAATATGCTCCTTTGTTGTTTGTTCTTTGTTGCAACAGACTGTGCATGACCACAGTACATCGGTAGATCCACATGGTGCTGGTGCGTCTACTGTCCCGTGCAACTTATTAGCTGTTGTTAATCTAAGGCCCTGTTTGGTTAAAAACTCCCTAGTCCCTACCTGCTTGGTTCCAGGGACTAAACATGGACTAGAGGTTATTTAATGACATGATAAAAGACCATGTTACCCCTAGTAATGAACTAATAGAAACAAGGTGCGATGCGTGGCAGGGGCAACTGTTGGAAAAAGTCCCAAAAAGACTCCCTCGGGGTCTTCTTTCTTTAGTCCCAAATGCCCACTTTTAGTCCCAAAAAGTCCCTCCTATTTGGTTCAGATGTGACTGACACGGAGTTTTTTTAGTCCCTACACCAAAATGTCCCTGTAAACAAACACCCTCTAATAATGTCGCTGGAAAATTGATGCAATGCCACAGTTAAAAGCAAATTACATGTTTAACGAATTTTATTGTTAATATAATCTCTATGTTAATATTAATCAATGCCACCGTTTGAGAAATGCTACTGTCTTGCTTTCTTTCCCATTTAGATAAGGTAGATGCTTCTTTTTGTTGGCTTCTGTGTCATCCACCGTTATTGACCACTAATTGTTTCCTTTGCACTTCTGTGTAAACAGGGTTATCTACTTCACCTCGTTGCCATTGTGACCTTTTGTTGCACTGCACAAAACACTTTTGTTTTAAGAGTGTTTTGTGCAGTTCAACCAAAATGTCACACCGACAATGTTGCTTGATTGCTTGATCTTAGTGGAACTGCACAAGAGGAGATCTTACTTCCTATCCGTTAAGGCGAATTTGGTTCAGATCTTCTTCTTGTGAGTTGTTTGAATTCCGCATCATGAGAGTTCAGTACTAGCCTTCTTTCACATGATTCTGCAATGTGCTTTCATATGTTGTGCTACTTGTATGATAATGTTGCTTGACTTTAGTGAGCTGCACAAATGGAGACAAGACTTCCAATCTGTATGTGCACCGTAATATCCCATTGAGGTAAGATAAGGATATTTCACAACTGCTGGCCTGTATTTTGCCACTTTCATCAGAAAATTAAGTTTAGTACTATACTTGTGCTCCCTAATTGACATGCCAAATTGAAGGCAAAGCTTGTCTTTTATTGAACCAAGTGATGAAGGGGAAGAACAAGCGGAAGAAAAACAAAAATCAACTCCCGGTGCTGTAATGAAGCACTGGAACTGTGATGACACAAGTAATGATATAGTTTTGCATCTTAATTTATTGCTATGGCTGGAACGAGAAATTGTTTTGCCACTGATTTGATGCCATACGTAATTATCTCTACTTGTGCAAACAGGGATCTTCTTTGAAGATACCATATATTTTAGTGGAACTGCACAAGAAGATGTTGGAAACATTAAACTAATCGAGGAGTATATAGTAAGCATGGCCATCCCCGTAGATAGCAACAGATGGTTCCGGAGAAGTGCTTCATCTGTATGCTCTACACAATCAGCCTCCTGACAAATGTTGGTACTCACCCACTGATTTCATCCATATAATTGAGCTTTGTCATCTCTATTGGTGTTGTGCTACTATTTAGATACTGTCATGAAAAAGTGGTATTGTCCTTGAGAAGTGCTTCATCTGTGCTGTTTTAAATATTTCCTTTCCTTTTTTTCGAGCAAACAGGGATCATCTTCCTCTAAAGAAGAATATGGAGTACATGAAGTGACTAGTTCCGATTATGCCAGGATGAAGAAGCCCTGTCTATCTTCTCATCAGAAGGAGCAGTTGAAGGATGGTTACATTACTCCCCACAAGACCAAACTAACTTCAGCTCAGAAGGGCTGACAAATCTCCATTTTTTTGTTGTGATGCGCGAGTACAATGTTGTTCTAGGATTCTTTCTGGTGAGTTCCATTTTTCTAAAAGTGTGCTCTACATGGACCATGTATGTGCCTGTTGAAACTGTCAATTCATAGTACAGTTTGCTTTATACTAATCACTTTTTTGTATTTGTGCAAACAGGGGTGCTCAGCTTGATTTCAACGGGAACTGCATAAAATGTTCATGAATACATCGAATCATTCATTTCCACCACAAATAAAGGAGGTGCCCATAAGTTCAAGGCGTCGCAACATATAAGGGCGAAATCTTACAAGCTACGCGCGAATTTGGTTGATTTTTGTGGAACTGCACAAAAAGAACAGCTGGTTTATTTAGCACGAGGTGCCATGTCAATGTACGAACTGATGGCAAACCCTGCCCATTCCACAATCGTAGGCATTTGATATTTTGGAATGGGAAAACCTTGTCAAATTTTGCTCATTGATTTTAGCAAGATATGCGTTTGATATTTTCGAATGTTACGCCCTTTGCTGTCAGCAGCGGCGATCAATTTATTCTTTATTCTTTAGTTATGAAGTAAATATTGCCTCTAACATGTGAGTCGCTAAGATGCATAATCATTGATTGTTTTGAATGTTCTCTATGAATTGCCAGGCCTGTGTGTTTGATTGCAATGTACATAAATGCTAAAAAGCTGCTCAAACTCTTTGTACTCCTTCTGTTCCTTTTTACTTCGCACATTGTGAAAGTGCATACTTTTTTGTATAAGATTGGTCAAAGTAGAGATACTTTGACTACAGACAAAACTTGTATGCAGACTAGAAAGGACCAGAGGGAGTACATGTCAAACTGCTGCAAACGTGGTGATCACCGTGGAAATAATGCTAGTACGTATTGTTTTGCATGTTCATCCAATGCCAGTGATACAGGAATTCGAACTAATCGAAATAAATTAATTCATACACGGTCGGATTTCATATAAACATGTCGGATTTCATTACATTTCATACATTCTTCAACTAAAAAGGGGTGTTTGTGGCCATATGCATCTCCCAGATGCAGAGGCCAAGGGTCATCCTCCTTTACTTAAAAAAACTAAAAAGGGGTGCGCTTGAGGTATAATTAATTAACCGAAGCTACCCACCTGTGTCCCGCTGAGCCGAACAGAAGCTTCAGTGACTTAACTGCAGGTGCAGTTGCATAACTGACATGTGGCCTGTTGGGCCCACGTGTCAGTCAGCCAACTGCACCAGCAGTTAAGTAGAAGCAGCATTCTTCTCCAGCGCAGCTCTCTGATTCCACGTTGCTGCCAAGAAGCTAACCGGCCGTCAATGGTCAACCTGCCTAGCTTGGCTTCAACCGGAGGGTAGCAGCGGTGGCCTTACTTGGACTCGAGCGGCGAGGACCTACAGTGTTCTACTCTTCCTTGTTTTCTGTGTGGCGCGGCCTCGTTGGCAGCGGGGCGGGGCCTCGGCGGAGCCGGCGATGTCCTCTGTCTTGTTGCCGGCGGGCGGCACCTCAGCAGAGCGGTGGAAATCCTCCCCCATGTTGCCGGCAGGGTGGGGCCTCGGCTGAGCCGGCGATGTCCTTTGCCTCGTTGTTGGCGGGGTGGCGCCTCGGTGGAGCCGGCGGTGTCCTCTGCCTCATTGTTGGCACCGCGGGGACTCGTCGGAGCCGGCATTGTCCTCTGCCTCGTCCTCGGTCTCGCCAAACAGCGCCTCGCCCGCTTCATCGCCCTCTTTGCTAGCCTCTTTGTAGGCGGCCTCAGCCTCCGCCACCCGCATGAGGTACCGCTAGCGCTCGAGGCGGCCCTTGCAGGCGGAGTAGTATGAGTCGAGTAGCGCCTCCTACTCCGCCCGCTCCGCGGTGATCTGCTAATCCGCCTGCAGGTGCTCCTGGAGGAGATGGTGGTTGTAGGCGGCGTCAGTCCGCGCCTCTCGAAACTGCTCCTCACGCATCCGCCTCACCCTGTCCATATATTGGGCACGGGCCTCGCCGATGGTCATGGTGCAATGCACCGGCGAGGATGGCGCAGAGGAGGGGGTTGGCGCCAGATCATCGACTACCATGTTCTCCATTGGGACGTCGTCATCCTCGGGCTGCCTGCCGGCCAGCCGGTCAGCAGCAATGGCTGCCATCTCCTTGTGGTTCGTCGTCCGCCTGTTCCGAAGAGCGCTAGAGCGCGAGGAAGCCATGGTGGGCAGTTGTGGTGTGGACAGGAGAAAGGGAACGGATGCGGATGACTGCGGCTATGGCCGGCGCAGCACTTTATATAGCAATGGTGGGCGGGCGGAGGGACGGACGTGTGGTGCCGGAGTAGCCGCCTCGGCAACCGCGTATGATTAGTGTGTGCGGTAGATGGACGGACGGACGACACTTGTGTCGTTTGAAGGCGGAGCAATCGCTTGCACCGGGAAGCGGGGCGGCCGGCGCTGACTGTTTCGGGCGGAAAGTGCGCGCGGGCGAGGAGATGACTTTACTTGGATAGGATGACAATGGGGACCCACCAGGTCCATAGGCTCGCGTACGCAAGTGCCTCCTTATTATATATATATATATATATATAATTTATTTTGCTTCCTCTTGGTTTCCTGACATCACGGTCCCACACCATTGTCAACCTATGTACTCCCTCCTTTCCGGTTTATAGGGTTATCTCAAAATTTTAGTGTTTCCATTTTATAAGGCTCAATTTGGTTGTTTTCCATCACATGTTCAGATTCCAAGGTGCATTAAATCATTCCATGCAAGTATTAAGAGAAAATTGACCAATGCACGTACTTTATGCATGCATGCATTGCAATTAATGCATTGATAAACATAATTTTTTGAGGATAACAGGAGCATTAATTAGGTGCTTTTGCAAAACTACAAAAAGTATTCCACCACTCGCCATCTACCTTGATTGGTGAGATTTTTGAATTGAGCATTATAAACCGGAAAGGAGGGAGTAGTCAATAAACGAGAGAATTGCACAACAAGCGGCCGACAACTGGGACCAAGCAGCTGGAGCAGTATTTGTGTTTTTGAGGTGTGAGCACTTCAGAGTTTTTCGATGTTTACCCCAGATATTATTTTTTCTCCTCTGAACAACAACGAAAACATCGCTGCATGTATTAACTGGGCGGGCTGTGGTCCGTCTAGCCCAGGCCAGATATCCAGCCCAGATATTAATTTTTTTCAAGCTGAAAATGGCTAGCCCAGCTATACTTTTTTTTAGGAATACCCAGGCAAGGTCAAGTTGTTATTCTCCACCCCGCTGGGCTACAAATCTTTCCTAGGAGGGATGCATTAGGATTAACAAGAAAATGGGCTTTAAGAAATAATAAATGGGATGTAATTATAAAAACTAGGTAGTAACTATAAAAAAATGCACCAAACAGTGATTACTTTATAAAATATTATTTTTGGAATATTGAAAATTTTAATTTCATTAATTGTTGCGAGCGCAATGTTTTGTTGGATTTTTATGTAATATAAATTTATATTGAAATTGTATTTAATCTGACTAGAAATTTTGGGATAAAAATATTCGGATCCCATCAAAATGTGGGAAATTTTATTGAATTCTGTTTTGAATGGTTGGTTGAAATGGGCTGTACTTTTAACAAACTATAAATGGGCTGTAGTAAATTCCATTAGAATTAGAAAATGGGCTCCACATTCTTACAAATCTCAAATGGGCTATAAGTTCTCTGCCACACACTTCTGGCCTTACTAAGTTGACGCGTCCCCTAAAAAAACAGAGTTGACGCGTATGCAAGGCTTTGTCAACTTATAGTCAACACACGGTTCTAGCAGCACTGGCCGTTGGATGTCCATCCAACGGATGCCATGCTTCTTCTTCAATCTCGGATATTCTAGCTTCACCCGCCCAAAGAATGATTCCTCCCCCTGACATCTGGGGTGCACCGTTTTGAAAGCTGACCTGTTGGCCTACTAAGTTGACATACCAAGGGCTTTGTCAACTTAGTCAATATAAACGATTCTAGCTGCAGTGACCGTACGATGTCCATCCAACGACCGTCGTGCTTCTTCAACCTCTGGTCTTCTTGCTCCAGCCGCCCAAAGCAGCGCCGGTCGTGCCGCCTGCTCCTGCCTCCCGTGGCCGGCTGTGCTGCCGCGGAGGCCTCACCGCCCCCTACTACTCCCACCGCTGGCCAGGCCATCCCTCCACTCACCCACACCCCCTGTTATTCTGCAGCGACGGCAGTGCAGCTGAACCAGTGAACCCTCGTACTCCTCTCCGCGTGTGCATCCACTGCCACGTCTTCCCCGGCTCCGCGTCGTCCCCTTCGTGGGCCTCGCTGTCGTCCATCGCCGTGGTGCTCTCGGTGCGGCGTAGTCAACATGGTCAAGGAACGACTTCCATCGTTCGTGGACTGTACGTGGAGAGGCTGACAGCTGGGTCCACGGCAGCCGCCAGGAAGTGCCTCCTTATGACGAGCAAAATACTTATTCCTCCACCTGATAGCGGGGACCCACCGGACGGGCCACCGTATTTCGCGAAAAAAATGATTCGCCCCCTGACTGCTGGGACCCACGAGCTACATCTTCGCACGCAAGGAAGTGCGTCCGAAAAAACGATTCGCCCCCTGACTGCTGGGACCCACCAGCTACACTTCGCACGCAAGGAAGTGCATCCGAAAAAAAACGATTCGCCCCCCGACTGCTGCGACCCACTGCAGGAAATATGCCCTAGAGGCAATAATAAAGTTATTATTTATTTCTTATTTCATGATAAATGTTTATTATTCATGCTAGAATTGTATTAAACGGAAACATAATACATGTGTGAATACATAGACAAACATAGTGTCACTAGTATGCCTCTACTTGACTAGCTCGTTAATCAAAGATGGTTAAGTTTCCTAACCATAGACATGAGTTATCATTTGATTAACGGGATCACATCATTAGGAGAATGATGTGATTGACTTGACCCATTCTGTTATCTTAGCACTTGATCATTTAGTATGTTGCTATTGCTTTCTTCATGACTTATACATGTTCTTGCAAATATGAGATTATGCAACTCCCGTTTATCGGAGGAACACTTTGTGTGCTACCAAACATCACAATGTAACTAGGTGATTATAAAGGAGCTCTATAGGTGTCTCCGAAGGTACATGTTGGGTAGGCGTATTTCGAGATTAGGATTTGTCACTACGATTGTCGGAGAGGTATCTCTGGGCCCTCTCGGTAATGCACACCACTATAAGCCTTGCAAGCAATGTGACTAATGAGTTAGTTGCGGGATAATGCATTATGTAATGAGTAAAGAGACTTGTCGGTAATGAGATTGAACTAGGTATTGAGATACCGACAATCGAATCTCGAGCAAGTAACATACCGATGACAAAAGGAACAACGTATCTTGTTATGCGGTTTGACCGATAAAGATCTTCGTCCAATATGTAGGAGCCAATATGAGCATCCAGGTTCCGCTATTGGTTATTGACCAGAAAACGTGTCTTGATCATGTCTACATAGTTCTCGAACCCGTAGGGTCCGCACGCTTAATGTTTCGATGACAGTTATATTATGAGTTCATGAGTTTTGATGTACCGAAGGAGTTCGGAGTCCCGGATGAGATCGGGGACATGACGAGGAGTCTCGAAATGGTTGAGACATGAAGATCGATATATTCGATGACTATATTCGGACTTCGGAAAGGTTCCGAGTGATTCAGGTATTTTTTGGATTACTGGAGAGTTACGGGAATTCGCTAGGGAGTATATGGGCCTTATTGGGCCATACGGGAATAGTGTAGAGAGGCCAAAGGGAAGGAGGCCTGCGCCCCCTCTTTGGTCCGAATTGGACAAGGGGTGCAGCCCCCTTTTCCTTCTCCCTCTCCCCCTCTTTCCTACTCTCCTACTCCAACAAGGAAAGGAGGAGTCCTACTCCTGGTGGGAGTAGGACTCCCCCCTTGGCGCTCCCTCCTCCTTGGCCGGCCGCCTCCCCCCTTGCTCCTTTATATACGGGGGCAGGGGGCACCCCATAGAGACAACAATTGATCTCTTGATCTCTTAGCCGTGTGCGGTGCCCCTCTCCACCATAGTCCTCCTCGATAATATTGTAGCGGTGCTTAGGCGAAGCCCTGCGATGGTAGAACATCAAGATTGTCACCACACCGTCGTGCTGACGGAACTCTTCCCCAACATTCTACTGGATCGGAGTACGGGGATTGTCATCGAGTTGAATGTGTGCTAGAACTCAGAGGTGCCGTAGCTTCGGTGCTTGATCGGTCGGGCCGTGAAGACGTATGACTACATCAACCGCGTTGTTCTAACGATTCCGCTTTCGGTCTACGAGGGTACGTGGACAACACTCTCCCCTCTTGTTGCTATGCATCACCATGATCTTGTGTGTGCGTAGGAAATTTTTGAAATTACTATGTTCCCCAACAGTGGTATCCGAGCCTGGTTTTATGCGTAGATGTTATATGCACGAGTAGAACACAAGTGAGTTGTGGGCGATACAAGTCATACTGCTTATCAGCATGTCATACTTTGGTTCGACGGTATTGTTGGATGAAGCGGCCCGGACCGCCATTACGCGTACGCTTACGCGCGACTGGTTTTACTGCCGTGCTTTGCACACAGGTGACTAGCGGGTGTCAGTTTCTCCAACTTTAGTTGAACCGAGTGTGGCTACGCCCGGTCCTTGCGAAGGTTAAAACAACACTAACTTGATGAAATATCGTTGTGGTTTTGATGCGTAGGTAAGAACGGTTCTTGCTTAGCCCGTAGCAGCCACGTAAAACTTGCAACAACAAAGTAGAGGATGTCTAACTTGTTTTTACAGGGCTTGTTGTGATGTGATATGGTCAAGATGTGATGAGATATAAATTGTTGTATGAGATGATCATGTTTTTGTTGAAGTTATCAGCAACTGGCAGAAGCCTTATGGTTGTCTCTTTATTGCATAAGATGCAAGCGCCAAATAATTGCTTTACTTTATCGCTATGCGATACCAATAGTTGCAAGAGCAATAGTTGGCAAGACGACCATGTGACGACACATTGATATAGATCAAGATGATGGAGATCATAGTGTCATGCCAGTGACGATAGAGATCATGACATGATCATGGCCATATCATGCCACATATTTTGATTGCATATGATGTTTATCTTTTATACATCTTATTTTGCTTAGTTTGACGGTAGCATTTTAAGATGATCTCTCACTAATTATCAGGAAGTGTTCTCCCTAAGTACGCACCGTTGCGAAAGTTCTTCGTGCTGAGACACCACGTGATGATTGGGTGTGATAGGCTCTACGTTCAAATACAACGGGTGCAAAACAGTTGCACATGCGGAATACTCAGGTTAAACTTGACGAGCCTAGCATATACAGATATGGCCTCGTAACACGGAGACTGAAAGGTCGAACCTGAATCATATAGTAGATATGATCAACATAGTGATGTTCACCATTGAAAACTACTCCATCTCACGTGATGATCGGACATGGTTTAGTTGATTTGGATCACGTGATCACTTAGATGACTAGAGAGATGTCTGTCTAAGTGGGAGTTCTTAAGTAATATGACTAATTGAACTTAAGTTTATCATGAACTTAGTCCTGGTGGTATTTTGCAAATTATGTTGTAGATCAATAGCTCGCGTTGTTGTTTTCATATGTTTATTTTGATACGTTCCTAGAGAAAACTGTGTTGAAAGATGTTAGTAGCAATGATGCGGATTGGATCCGTGATCTGAGGTTTATCCTTGTTGCTGCACAGAAGAATTATGTCCTTGATGCACCGCTAGGTGACAAACCTATTGCAGGAACAGATGCAGACGTTATGAACGTTTGGCTAGCTCAAAATGATGACTACTTGATAGTTTAGTGCACCATGCTTAAACGGCTTAGAATCGGGACTTCAAAGATGTTTTGAACGTCATGGACCATATGAGATGTTCCAGGAGTTGAAGTTAATATTTCCAGCAAATACCCGAGTTGAGAGATATGAAGTCTCCAACAAGTTCTATAGCTGAAAGATGGAGGAGAATCGCTCAACTAGTGAGAATGTGCTCAGATTGTCTGGGTACTTCAATCGCTTGAATCAAGTGGGAGCTAATCTTCCAGATAAGATAGTGATTGACAGAATTCTCTAGTCACCATCACTAAGTTACTAGAACTTCGTGATGAACTATAGTATGCAAGGGATGATGAAAACGATTCCCGAGCTCTTCGTGATGTCGAAATCAAGTAAGGTAGAAATCAAGAAAGAGCATCAAGTGTTGATGATTGACAAGACCACTAGTTTCAAGAAAAGGGCAAAGGGTAAGAAAGGGAAACTTCAAGTAGAATGGCAAACAAGTTGTCACTCCCGTGAAGAAGACCAAAGCTGGACCACAGCCTGAAACTGAGTGCTTACACTACAAAGGAAATGGTCACTGGAAGCGGAAATGCCCTGAATATTTGGTGGATAAGAAGGATGGCAAAGTGAACAAGGGTATATTTGATATACAGGTTATTGATGTGTGCCTTACTAGTGTTTATAGTAGCCCCTGAGTATTTGATACTTGTTTGGTTGCTAAGATTAGTAACTCGAAATAGGAGTTACAGAATAAACAGAGACTAGTTGAAGGGGAAGTGACGATGAGTGCTGGAAGTAGTTCCAAGATTGATATGATCATCATCGCACACTCCCTATACTTTCGGGATTAGTGTTAAACCTAAATAAATGTTATTTGGCGTTTGCGTTGATCATGAATATGATTTGATCATGTTTATTGCAATACGGTTATTCATTTAAAGTCAAAGAATAATTGTTGTTCTCTTTACATGAATAAAACCTTCAATGGTCATACACCCAATGAAAATAGTTTGTTGGATCTCGATGGTAGTGATACACATATTCATAATGTTGATGCCAAAAGATGCAAAGTTAATAATGATAGTGCAACTTATTTGTGGCACAGCCGTTTGGGTCATATCGGTGTAAAGCGCATGAAGAAACTCCATAAAGATGGATTTTCAGAATCACTTGGTTATGAATCATTTGATGCTTGCGAACCGTGCCTTTTGGGCAAGATGACTAAAACTCCTTTCTCTGGAACAATGGAACGAGCTACTGACTTGTTGGAAATAATACATACCGATGTATGCGGTCCAATGAGTGTTGATGCTCGTGGCAAGTATCGTTATTTTCTGACCTTCACAAATGATTTGAGCAGATATGAGTATATCTACTTGATGAAACATAAGTCTGAAACATTTGAAAAGTTCAAAGAATTTCATAGTGAAGTGGAAAATCATCGTAACAAGAAAAATAAAGTTTCTACGATCTGATCGTGGAGACGAATATTTGAGTTATGAGTTCGGTCTTCATTTGAAACAATGTGAAATAGTTTCGCAACTCACGCCACCTAGAACACCACAATGTAATGGTGTGTCTGAACATCGTAATCGTACTTTACTAGATATGGTGTGATCTATGATGTCTCTTATCGATTTACCACTATCGTTTGGGGTTATGCATTAGAGACAGCTGCATTCACGTTTAATAAGGCACCATCTAAATCCGTTGAGACGACACCATATGAACTATGGTTTAGCAGTAAACCTAAGCTGTCGTTTCTTAAAGTTTGGAGTTGCGATGCTTATATGAAAAAGGTTTTCAACCTGATAAGCTCAAACCCAAATTGGAGAAGTGCGTCTTCATAGAATACCCAAAGGAAACTGTTGGGTACACCTTCTATCACAGTTTTGAAGGCAAAACATTCGTTGCTAAGAATGGATCCTTTCTAGAGAAGGAGTTTCTCTCGAAAGAAGTGAGTGGGAGGAAAGTAGAGCTTGATAAGGTAATTTGTACCTTCTCCCGAATTGGAAAGTAGTTCGTCACAGAAATTAGTTCCAGTGATTCCTACACCAATTAGTGAGGAAGCTAATGATGATGATCATGAAACTTCAGATTAAGTTACTACAAAACCTCGTAGGTCTTCCAAAGTACAGTCCTCACTAGAGTGGTACGGTAATCCTATTTTGGAAGTCATGTTACTAGACCATGATGAACCGACGAACTATGAGGAAGCGATGATGAGCCCAGATTCTGCGAACTGGCTTGAGGCCATGAAATCCGAGATGGGATCCATGTATGAGAACAAAGTGTGGACTTTGGTGGAGTTGCCCGATGATCGGCAAGCCATATTGTATAAATGGATCTTCAAGAGGAAGACAGATGCTGATAGTAGTGTTACTATCTACAAAGCTCGACTTGTCGCAAAAAGGTTTTCGACAAGTTCAAGGTGTTGACTACAATGAGATTTTCTCAACTGTAGCAATGCTTAAGTCTGTCCGAATCATGTTAGCAATTGCCACATTTTATGAAATCTGGCAAATGGATGTCAAAACTGCATTCCTTAATGGTTTTCTTAAAGAAGAGTTGTATATGATGCTAACAAAATGTGCAAGCTCCAGCGATCCATCTATGGACTGGTAGAAGCATCTCAGAGTTGGAATATATGCTTTGATAAGTTGATCAAAGCATATAGTTTTATACAGACTTGCGGTGAAGCCTGTATTTACAATAAAGTGAGTGGGAGCACTACCGCCTTTCTGATCAATATATGTGAGTAACATATTGTTGATCAGAAATGATGTAGAATTTTTCTGGAAAGCATAAAGGAGTATTTGAAAGGAGTTCTTTAAAAGAAAGACCTCAGTAAAGCTACTTACATATTGAGCATCAAAATCTATTGAGATAGATCAAGATGCTTGATAAGTTTTTCAATAAGTACATACCTTGTCAAGATTTTGAAGTAGTTCAAAATGGAACAGTCAAAGAAAGAGTTCTTGCCTGTGTTGCAAAGGTGTGAAATTGAGTAAGACTCAAATCCCGACCACGGCAGAAAATAGAAAAGAGAATGAAAGTCATTCCCTATGCCTCAGTCATAGGTTCTATAAAGTATGCTATGCTATGTACCAGACCTATTATATACCTTGTTCTGAATTTGGTAAGGGAATACAATAGTGATCTAGGAGTAGATCACTGGACATTGGTCAAGAATATACTTAGTGAGGACTAAGGAAATATTTCTCGATTATGGAGGTGATAAAAGAGCCCGTCGTAAAGAGTTACATCGGTGCAAGCTTTTACACCGATCCAGATGACTCCAAATCTTGATCTGGATACATATTGAAAGTGGGAGCAATTAGCTAGAGTAGCTCCGTATGGAGCATTGTAGACATAGAATATTTGCAAAATATATACGGCTCTGAATGTGATAGACCCGTTGACTAAGCTTCTCTCACGAGCAAAACATGATCACACCTTAGTACTCTTTGGGTGTTAATCACATAGCCATGTGAACTAGATTATTGACTCTAGTAAACCCTTTGGGTGTTGGTCACATGACGATGTGAACTATGGGTGTTAATCATATACAAATATGAATATTGGTGTTAAATCACATGGCGATGTGAACTAGATTATTGACTCTAGTGCAAGTGGAAGACTGAAGGAAATATGCCCTAGATGCAATAATAAAGTTATTATTTATTTCCTTATTTCATGATAAATGTTTATTATTCATGCTAGAATTGTATTAACCGGAAACATAATACATGTGTGAATACATAGACAAACATAGTGTCACTAGTATGCCTCTACTTGACTAGCTCCTTAATCAAAGATGGTTAAGTTTCCTAACCATAGACATAAATTATCATTTGATTAACGGGATCACATCATTAGGAGAATGATGTGATTGACTTGACCCATTCTGTTAGCTTAGCACTTGATCGTTTAGTATGTTGCTATTGCTTTCTTCATGACTTATACATGTTCGTACAACTATGAGATTATGCAACTCGCGTTTATCGGAGGAACACTTTGTGTGCTACCAAACATCACAACGTAACTGGGTGATTATAAAGGAGCTCTACAGGTGTCTCGGAAGGTACATGTTGGGTTGGCGTATTTCGAGATTAGGATTTGTCACTCCGATTGTCGGAGAGGTATCTCTGGGCCCTCTCGGTAATGCACACCACTATAAGCCTTGCAAGCAATGTGACTAATGAGTTAGTTGCGGGATGATGCATTACGTAACGAGTAAAGAGACTTGCCGGTAACGATATTGAACTAGGTATTGAGATACCGACGATCGAATCTCGGGCAAGTAACATACTGATGACAAAAGGAACAACATATGTTGTTATGCGGTTTGACCAATAAAGATCTTGGTAGAATATGTAGGAGCCAATATGAGCATCCAGGTTCCGCTATTGGTTATTGACCGGAAAACGTGTCTCGGTCATGTCTACATAGTTCTCGAACCCGTAGGGTCCGCACACTTAAGGTTTCGATGACAGTTATATTATGAGTTTATGAGTTTTGATGTACCGAAGGAGTTCGGAGTCCCTGATGAGATCGGGGACATGACGAGGAGTCTCAAAATGGTCAAGACGTAAAGATCGATATATTGGACGACTATATTCGGACTTCGGAAAGGTTTCGAGTGATTCGGGTATTTTTCGGAGTACCGGAGAGTTACAGGAATTCGCAAGGGAGTATATGGGCCTTATTGGGCCATACGGGAATAGAGGAGAGAGGCCAAAAGGAAGGAGGTCTGCGCCCCCCCCCCTCTGGCCCGAATTGAACAAGGGGTGCAGCCCCCTTTTCCTGCTCCCTCTCCCCCTCTTTCCTTCTCTCCTACTCCAACAAGGAAAGGAGGAGTCCTACTCCCGGTGGGAGTAGGACTCCCCCCTTGGCGCGCCCTCCTCCTTGGCCAGCCGCCTCCCCCCTTGCTCCTTTATATATGGGGGCAGGGGGACACCCCATAGAGACAACAATTGATCTCTTGATCTCTTAGCCGTGTGCGGTGTCTCCCTTCACCATAGTCCTCCTCGATAATATTGTAGCGGTGCTTAGGCGAAGCCCTATGACGGTAGAACATCAAGATTGTCACCACGCCATCGTGCTGACGGAACTCTTCCCCGACATTCTGCTGGATCGGAGTACGGGGATCGTCATCGAGCTGAACGTGTGCTTGAACTCGGAGGTGTCGTAGTTTCGGTGCTTGATCGGTCGGGCCGTGAAGACGTACGACTACATCAACCGCGTTGTTATAACGCTTCCGCTTTCCGTCTACGAGGGTACATGGACAACACTCTCCCCTCTCGTTGCTATGCATCACCATGATCTTGCGTCTGCGTAGGAAATTTTTGAAATTACTACGTTCCCCAACAGCCACCAGCTACACCTTCGCACGCAAGGAAGTGCGTCCGGGCAAAAAAAATGATTTGTCCCCTTGACTACTGGGACCCAGAAGCTCCACCTTCGCATGCAGGGAAGTGCATCCGGGCAAAAAGAGGATTCGCCCCCCTGACTGCTGGGACCCAGCAGCTACACCTTCGCACACAAGGAAGTGTGTCCGGGCAAAAAAAATGATTCGCCCCCTGACTGTTGGGACCCACCAGCTACATCTTCGCAGGCAAGGAAGTGCCTGACAGTCGGGACCCACCTGGTCGAAGCATACGTAGCATTGTCATCCTGGTCGCGAACGTGTACGTACATACTCGTCGATGTAGAGGCGCGCACGTGTCGTAGTAGAGGCGCGCACGTAGCATGTACACGTACATTCAGCGGCCAAGGTGCAAGAAAGAAAATACGGCCACGTATGTGTCATACGGGCGGGGTCTCGAACGCCTAGTCGCGCATACGTTCGGCGAGGGCTCGTCTTCGTGGGGAGGCAACGAAATGCGTCGTGTTCATGGGGACGCAACGGAATGCGTCGTGTTCATGGGGAGGCAACGGAATGCGTCGTGTTCATCAGGAGGCAACGGAATGCGTCGTGTTCATGGGGAGGCAACGAAATGCGTCGTGTTCATGGGGAGGCAACGGAATGCGTCGTGTTCATCGAGAGGCAACGGAACACGTGGGAGCCAACCAGCTTGGACGGAACAGGCGATGGAAACGAGGCCTGGCGTACCCCAGAACGGAGGAAACGGCCTTGTATTCGACCGGCCACGTTCGTAACGGGGTCCTGTTGATCGGGAGGGGTGTGGCGTACCGCAAAACGGAGGAAACGGACCTCCTACGGTCGAAACGGGGGTCCCGTTGATCGGAAGGGGTGTGGCGTACCGCAAAATGGAGGAAATGGACCTTCTATGGTCGAAACGGGGGTCCTATTGATCGGGAGGGGTGTGGCGTACTGCAAAACGGAGGAAACAGACCTCCTACGGTCGAAACGGGGGTCCTGTTCATTGTGAGGGGTGTGGCGTACCACAAAACGGGACTCCACGGGATACTGTTCATCTCTACCGTCGACCTCCTCCAGCCTCCATGGGTTACTGTCGACCTCCTCCAGCCTCCACGGGCTCCTGTTCATCCAGCCTCCACCGCGCGCTACACCACCGGCTACTGTTCAACCACCCCTCCACCGTCTACTGTTCATCCAGCCCTCCACC